>NC_134373.1:19891000-20043000 GCF_035582795.1 Mycteria americana
ATGAAAAGAATACTTACTGCCTCAACTGTTTCAGGTATTTTCATTGTGGTAGAAAGTTAATGTAAATAGTCATCCTTTTGTTTTCATGAAACACTTTTTTTTTTAAATGATTGTCGGTCATTTTCTGCACACATTGTTATGAAGATGAACTTCAATAATAAAATATCTTATTCTTTAAAAACAGTTAAGAATTGCCTTCTTCTCCAGAGTTCTGAATCAGTACAAATGCACGAGGCAACACTTCACAAGGTTTTTATTGCAAAGGAAATGCTTCTCTGCCATTTCAGGGTGGCAGATGGAAATGGACAGGTGAAAAGGCGTCACCGTACTCGGTATTCTGGCAAGCAACTTTCTTCTCCTCACTCACAGCACAAATGGGACTTTCTTGTATTACCAGTCCACTTCTACTTCTTAAAACAGCCACTCAGAAGTTTTTCAGTATCACACGGAGTATAATATATGGTGGAAGTGACCTGGCTTACCTTTTAAGCACGCATGAATGAGTTTGAAAGGGTGAGCCATTAAGGGATGTCACCTTCTTCTTTTAAATGCGATTGCATCAGGTTGCTCCTGGTGTTCTTGCTGAAGTAGCTGGGAGTTAAAGGACGTGCACAATTCCTTAGAGTCAGGCCCTGTATTAATGTGCATGTGGAAGCTCTGATTTAGAAAGAACAGGAGGAGACTGCCAAAACACCCATACGCACAACCTAAACAAAACCTCGTGAAGAATTTATTATCCCTCTGTGTAAGAGAGGACAGACAGAGTAATGTGATAGGGGAAAAGGCTTATTCTGGTAGAACATTTTCATGTTAAGTGCAGCATGAAAGATACAAGGAATAACCAATAAGTACTGGAAGGTGCCTCTACTCCAAAGAAGGATCTCTTGCTTACAGGTCGGTCTGATCGTTGTGTGTGTGGCACGGGGATCTGCCCACCAGTGTCTTGCCAACTGCAATGCAACTGACTTCTACCTGAAGAAGGAAGGGCAGCTCGACATCTACAGTTCTGGGCATTTTTGTGGGCTCTGCGTTTTATTCATTTGCACATAGTTAAACTCTATGCTATGTACATCTTGCCTTTTCGCATAGGAAAAGACTGGCACATGGCATGGGTTTATTGTGACAGATGGCCACTGTGAATGAAAATTAAACCAGAAGAATAATGACGTTTTGGATGCATCTGTCTCAAAGACTACCTGTTGAAGAGCTTCCAAACAAAACACTCTGCCTTGCGACACCTTTCCTGCTTTCAGTGCAGCCCTAACAGCCTTGGGGAAGGTCGGTGCGGCTTTGGAGGAAGAGGCTCACTGCTCCCAGTACTTTCCTCGGGCCAGTTTGTTCCACCTCACCGGTACGAGGAGCCGCCCTTAGCGTCGGACAAGGCGGCTGTGGAAGGGATGGGCCTCCTTCACCACCCTTGGGCCGGACGGCGTTGCGCCGGGAAAAGCCGGTGGGTTCAAACCCCGATGAGAAGGAGAAGGGCGAGGGTCGCTGGGCCGATGTCTCCGCGGCGTTCCCCGCACAAGCCGCGGGACCCCGCCGAGAGCCCTCACGGCGCCGCCTCCACCGCAGCGCCGCCGCCCGGGGCGGCTCCGCGAGCCCCGGCCCCGCCCCGCCCCCGGCCGGCGGGGCACCCGCCCCGGGCCCTCAGCGCGGCTGCTCGGCAGAGCGCGGCGGGGCCCTGTAGGAGGTGCTGTCGGCTCACAGATGACGGTAAGCGCGTCCCTCTCTTTTTTTTTTCCCCTTCTTACCAGACGCGGAGTAGGGTTAACCCTCTGCCGCACGCGGGGCTGCGCGGCCGGGGACCGCGGCGCCGTGAGGTGGCTCCCTCAGCCTGGCGGGCAGGGACGGGGCCAGGCGGCGCAGCCCTCCGCCGGGGCCGGGAGCTGGGGCTCCCCGCGGCCGGAGCGGGAGAAGTTAGAGCCGAGGGCGGGCCGGCGGCGCCCCGTGGGCCGGCGGCTCTGACGGGCGGCTCTAACGGCCGCTCTCCTGCCGCGCGGCCCCGGCGGGCCGGAGCAGGGGCTGGGCCCCGCGCTGAGGGCGGTGGCGGGGCAGGGCGGGCCCCCGCCCTCCCCGGCTCCGTCGAGCGGCCCTTGGGGCGGCCAGGGCTTCGCCTGGAGGTGGGCGGTGGGAAAGCCTCCGAGGGGGTTGCCGGGCCGCCCTTCAGCTCTGCCGCCCCGCGGAACCAGGCGTTTAAAATTAATGCTGAACCGTAAATTATTACTGTTCCGAAAGTAAATAAACAGGTGACTTCCAGATCAGCTTCCTGCTTGGATCGTTACAATAAATATCCCTGAAGGAAGCTCTCTATTTATGTTGTCATTGATTAATTCTCGCTGCCTCATTTGATTTCGATTTAGAACGATTTGATTCTAATTTAATTAGCATGTAATTTGGATGTACATAATTACTGTAATTATGACATTCAGGTAAGGCAGCTTTAGGCTGAAAGGCAATTTCAAATTTTCTAGCAACCTACTTTGTACTAGGAAACGGACAAGGACTTCGCGCCCTGCCATCCAAGTAGCAATTAGCACATCTCGGAAATAGGCACTGCCGCGGGTTTGTGTTAAAACAGCGGCGCGAAGGCGGCGGCGGTCCCTCGCCCGGTGCCCGCCGGCGGGTGCCCGCCGGGAGCCGCGCCCGGCCCCCCGGACGGCCGCAGGTGCGGGGCCGGCCCACAGAGCCGCGCGGTGGGCGGGGAGCGGTGACCCACCCCCGGCGGGGTGCCGGCATTATGTGCTAAGGGCCCACCCGCCCCGTCAGGTGACGGCCCCGGAGGAGCCGCAGAGGCGAGCCGGCCACCCCGCCGCGCCCCCGCCGCGCCGCCGTCTCCCCTCAGGTGGGTGCGCGCCGCCGCCGCGGGCCCGTCCCGCCCCTGCCGCCTCCCGCAGAAGTTCACCCCAGCCAGCCCGCCCCGCTCCCGGGGGCCCGGCCCGGCGCTCCCGCCCCCCCCCCCCCCCTCCAGCCGCCGCGGCCTCCCGCGCTCCCGCCGCCGGCTTCTCGCCGCGGCCCGGCCCGCGCCGCGCCGCCGCCCCCGCGGCGGGCTCCGGCCGCGCCCCCCAGCCTGCCGCCTGGCCGCGGGGGCGGCGGAGCGCGGGGCGGGGCGGCGCGGGCCTCTAGATGGCGCCCAGGAGCCGCCGTGCGGCCCCGCGCTGGGGCAGCGCCAGGCGCTCGCACATCCCCGTCTTCGGGCTTTTTTTCTCTTTTTAATGTGCTAAGAACGTTATTCCTTGAGGAGATTTGTAGCTAAATTATTCTCACTTAAAATAAACACTTAGTGCACCAATTACCCAAAGGGGCGGGCTTGCTGTTAGATTCCCTTCATCTGCGTTTTGGAAGGGTGGGAGAGGATCTTGGCGAACAGATAATGGCTGCAAATAAATTGCAGCTCCCGCAGATAAAGTTTCCATTTGAATTGAAAGACGCAATTAAGAAACTGTCCGGGCACGGGATCGGGTGTTTATATATTATCTCATTAGAACAAAAACATTAATGTTACCTTTTAAGTGTAAAACGAGCCGTTAGGGCTGTAATTCGCCGCGGGGGGCAGGGGACGCGCTTCCTGAGAACCGGGGACTCGGCGATCGAATGACATTTACTAAATAATTTATCCTGGCACTTTACCTTTTCCCGTCGGCTGGTGGTTGGTGTCGCTGGCCGGTTTTTAGCCGCGTTTTAACGGGCTCGAGGAGCCGGCGCGAAGCCGCTGTCCGCGCGGTGTGGGAATGGGAAGCAGTTGCTCGAGCGAGCTGTAAATGGGAGCTGGGCTCAGCTCATGGGCAAGCCCGGGGGCGAGCGGGGCCAAGGCGGCGGGGAGCCCGGCTCTCCCCTCTGCCTCCCTCCCCGCCGGAGCCCGGGAGGGCGTCTCTCTTTCCCGGTGCTTTCCTGCTCTTGGGTTAGCGTCTTCTCCCTAAAGAGGTACTGCTGAACTACGGATTCAAAAAGTGAAATCAGATTTATTCTTCGGTTCTCACACCGTCTGTTCTTTAGTTTTTCTTTGTGTAAAAGTTCCCCAGACCATATAATTATCGCCAACATGTACGAAAGAATGGTGTCATTTATTTTTAAAAGGGTGACATGCTTTCTATTTTCCTGGTTAAACGAACCGGCTCTGCGGCCCAGAGCTGCTCCCTTCTTCATTTCTGGGGAGTCTGTAAGTGATGGACGTTTTCTGACCCGAAGGGGCAAAGGCAATGCAAAGAGGTCCTTGATCATTGAGCTGAGAATTGTAACCCCGGCCTGGCAGAAACTGGACCTGGATGCTTTCCTTTGATGTGTTTTATTATAAATCGAAAACAAAGCTGACTTCTGCCCAGCACCCCGCGCGGGTGCATTCCTCCGCAAGCCCAGCACCACCCGGCAGGGAGGGGAGCCGTGGCCCGCCGCCCGCCGAGCCAGCCCGCTGTTTATTTCACCTCTGCCCGAGCACGTCCCCGGCGCCCGCTCCCCTTGTCCGCCCTCCCCTGCCCTGCCCTGCCCTGCCCGCCGGGAAACCTGCCGGGACCCAGCCGCCGGCGGGGCGGGGGCGGGAGAAGGGGGACCTTGCCGGGGTGCTTTCGGCCGGAAGAATTCCAGCGCGGCCCTCGGGGAGGGTGCTGCGGCAGCCAGCTGCGCGGTGCGTCTCCCGGGAGGCTTCCTCGCCCCTGCCCGCGGAACGGCCCGCCGGGCTCCCGCCGCCGCCCCGGGGCAGAGGCGGTGTCGGCGCTGCCCGGTCGCTTTTGTGCAACAGCGGCGCGGAGGAGGTGGGACGCGGCTATTAGTATTCACGGCAGATGTATTTTCTTTAACGCAACGTCTTTATTCCAGTTGGTGGCCGACAGCAGAATCCGTTTCCCGATGTTATTTGCATTCCCTGTTTTATGGGGGATTAAAATATTTGTATTCCTCCAATCTGTACCGGGCAGACTAAATTAACTTTTTTTTTCCTTCCCTCCCCCTTTTTTTTTTAATAACACAATTATCTCATTTAACAATTTGCCTTTAAAAAAATACTGTGTCTGTTAGGTTGGTGGTCAGGAGACAAAGGGAGTGAAAATAATTTTCATTTCAATAATTGCCTTCTGGTCAATTTAACTGTGCCTTATTTTGAAAGAGCCTGTCTAAATGAGATTCCTGTCCCAAATGTGTTCCCAGGCCTTAGCCCAGCCTTTAATTATTCCTGAGTTTTTTTTCTTCAGAATAAGACGCTGCACTGAGTAATCACAAAGAAGTCAGAGAGCATCCTTGAACCTTTTCAATAGCAGAGCCACTGATATTCAAATAACATGCAAGGACCATTTGACTGCATGGGGACATAAGCATTTCCAATTCACTATTTGCATAGATCAACTGTCTTTGAAAAGGAAAGGAGCAGTTGTCTTCCATAACATTAAAAAGCCTAGTTATCAAATCAAGTGCTTAGTTTGGGGCTTTTAAAACGTTTACATTTTATCTCAGGTTGCCCTTTACCGTTTGACATGCAAATTTGGTGCAGTTAATTTGGACAATTAAAAGGATCTTCAAGGGAGCTTTGTCACCGAGAACATTCGGAGTTTTCCCCGTGGACCAGCTGAGATAAAGTTGGCCAGAACAAATGATGTCTAGGAGATTAATTAGATATTTGATAAGACATGAATCCCTAATAAGGGAATACAAGGCACAGGGGGCTGCTGTGTGCTCTAAGTCAAAATTAATAACATTTAACAAGATTTTCATTTAGGCATGAAATGTCTTTTCCGGAGTATTGACTCTAGCGATTTATTCCCCCGAGATCACCTCCCAACCGAGGCAGCCTTGTGCCGCTAAAGGCTTTTTAAATTAAATAAATCGTTCCTAGGCACAGTTCGGTTTCACTCCATTGTGGGGCCGGTTTCACCAAAGGCGCTTAGGGCTCGGCCGGTGTAGCGGGGTTCGGGCTCCGTTTACATTTGTTTGGAAAAAAATAAACCCGAACTGAGGCGGTTTGAAAGAGCGACCGGAGCGCTTGAGCACGGCTGGCTCGGGGGCCGGTTCCTTCCCCGCCCGGCTATCGCTGCCTGCCGTCTTC
This sequence comes from Mycteria americana, assembly GCF_035582795.1. Lineage (NCBI taxonomy): Eukaryota > Metazoa > Chordata > Aves > Ciconiiformes > Ciconiidae > Mycteria > Mycteria americana. The sequence continues at coordinate 19,897,029 of NC_134373.1, forward strand.
TTAACCACAGCCCCGGGGAGGGGGACGGGGAGGGGTGCGAGGGCTCCCACTAAAAACCTGACCCCTGCGAGGGCTGGGCAGGGGGAAGGAGAGGGCACGAAGAAGAACAAACCCGTGAGTATATTGTTCAGAGTCCTTTAATAATACCAAAATGAAAATATGTCAAGATTTTTTTCCATACAGATAAACGCATTTAATTTCTTTAAGAGACCTTAACTTACGTGTGTTTGAGTGAAATGTTAACTCAACATTTTAAATATCTTTTACATATATACTGACTTCCACAAAGTGCATCAGAAATTTAAAATAAAAAAAAAAAAAAAAAGAGAACCAAACCCCCAAAACCTCCCTGAATTTCAGGAATTCACCAATAAAAAAAGGAAACCCCCACCCCCCATCAGATCAACATTTACAAGAAAAATAAGCGAACACGATCTGGTTTTCTTTTTTTTTTTTTTTCCTTTTTGAACCCTATTGATACAGATGTTTACGAGATACAGAGGAACCATCTCGGACTTGCAGTTTGATTTCTCACCTCAAGCCTCTCTTGGGATGCTTTCCTTCCAACAGGAAGAGAAGAGGAAAAGGAAACGGCAGGAAGTGTCACTCGGTACCTACCGGCCGGGCGGGACGGGGGGCCGCGCCTCTCCGGCCCCGCCGGCCCGCTCCCGCTGCGGCCCCGGGCGCCGTCCGCGGCGGGGCGGCTGGCGTCCCTCCGGCCGGCGCGGAGCAGAGTCCGGGCGGCTCCCGGGGCTCGCCGGCGGCGCGGGCCGGGCGGCGCTGCCCCTAGGAGTCGCCGGGCCCCGCGGTAGGTTCCTTGCCCGGTCCGCGGGCGGCGGCGCCCACCCCCTCATGCAGGATGAGGTCGGGGGACTCGGAGCGCGGCGTCTCCAGGTTGCTGGCGTCCGTGTCGCTGTCGCTGCCCTTTTTGCCCCCGCCGCCCCCGTTGTGCGTTTTGATGTGTTTGCTCAGGTGGTCGCTGCGCATGAAGCGCTTGTTGCAGACGGGGCAGGCGAAGCGCTTCTCGCCCGTGTGAGTCCGCAGGTGCCGCTGCAGCTCGTCGGAGCGGGTGAAGCGCTTCCCGCAGAAGAGCCAGTTGCAGACGAAGGGCCGCTCGCCCGTGTGCCAGCGCAGGTGCGCCTTCAGGTGCGAGGTCTTGCCGTACACCTTGCCGCAGCCGGGGATGTGGCAGCTGTGCAGCCCCTTGCGCCGCAGGCTGGCCCCCGCCGGCCCCAGCCGCTCGGCCTCCTGGCAGTTGGGGCAGTCGCAGGTGGCGCGGCCCGAGTAGCGGCGGGCGGAGCGGGCCGAGCCGCCCCCGGCGGCGGCGGCGCCCGAGATCATGGCGCTGGCCGCCGCCACCGCCGCGCTGGAGTCCGTGTAGGAGGGCAGCACGGGCTTGAAGCCCTCCTGCGTGAGCAGGTGCTGGCTGGTGGAGAGCAGGTGCGAGGCGGCCGTGGAGCCCAGGCCGGTGGAGCTGAAGGCGGAGTGGGTGAGGGAGCTGAAGTCGGGGTTGTAGGTGCCCAGCTGGGAGTGCAGCGAGGCCTGGGGGGCGCCCGAGTGCAGCGAGCTCTGCAGCGCCCCCGCCGGGTTCTGCACCTCCAGCCAGGAGCCCGGGTTGGTGTGCACGTCCCACCAGGAGGAGGCCGCCCCGTTGGCCACCTCGCCCGCCGAGAGCGTGGAGTGGAAGCCCGACTTGTACCAGGACTCGTAGGGGTGCGCCATGCCCACCCGCGGGTAGAGGCTCTCGGCCGCCGAGCTGTGCACTTTGGAGATGAAGGCCGACTGCCCGCCGGGCTCCTGCGGGGACACGCCCGCCGCCGCCGCCGAGTTGGAAAAGAGGCCGCCGTAGTCGCTGCTGAAGGCCGAGGAGGTGGGCGAGGTGGAGGCCAGGCAGAAGGCGCTGTTGGCCGTGCCCGTGCCGCTGGCCAGTCCGCTGGAGCCCCTGCTCGTGGCCACCGTGAAGCCCGAGAGGCTGGAGCCCAGGTTGCAGCTGGAGGTGGAGCGTTTCCAGGGGTGGAAGCCCCCTTTGGCGAAGGCGCTGGACTCGGGCAGAGTGGTCAGGGGGCTGGTGTTGCCGATCTTGTTGCAGGTGGCGGCCAGCATGGCCAGGGGAGTCGTTCCAAATCTCGGCTCTTCCTGCGGGAAAGACAAAGCCGGCCCGTCAGCCTCACCCCTGCCGCCACGCCAGGCTCCCGCGGGGACGCGGCGGCGCGACCAACGGCACGGCGGAAAAGTTTTCGCTGATTTCGGAGGAAGGCTCCGGCCCTGCCGCGCTCGGCACAACTCGTTTTCCGCCGGGGACCGCTCTCGGCGCCCGCGGGATTTACATCGGAAGCGGATCCCGGCGGGGACGAGCGACACGCGTGTTCCGAGAGGGCGGCTCGGGACGCCCCGCGCGGCGCCGGGCTGCTCGAGCCCACCGCCGTTAAAGCAGAAATCCCGTGGGAACGAAACTGCGGCGTCTCCTCGAGCCACCGTACGGGAGCGGCGGAAAAACGGGATGGCAGAAAGGCAAGCGGGGTGCGGAGCCTCCCGACCGGCGCCACTGGCAAAAGATCTCCAGAAATTTACCGCAGCGCTTCGAGTTACGAAAAATTAGAAAACAAAGCACAAGCAGCCCGACTTCTCTCCGGCCAAGCGAGCCCTCAGACTAAACTCTTCGCGAACGACCCGATGGGAAGCCCGCGGCGAAGTCCCCCGAGGCGCGTCGGGATTACCTCTCGCCCGCGGGTCAGCGCGATTTGCACGAGGGGCAGCCGCAACGCGGCGGCAGCAACAGTTTTCCCAGCGGGCAGCGGAGCCGCCGCCGAGAAGCCGCGCGGTGCCGACTTACCCCGAGGATAGACGTAGCCATAGCACGTCCCTGGCTGGGCGGTGGGGCGGAGGGGGACGGCGCTCGGTGTGCGCCCCGCGCTGCCCGGCGGCGCTGAGGACACTCCGGCTCGGCGGGGCTAAACTCTGCCTAAGTGCGGGCAGCGCCCGCTTTGAAGTACCGCTGGCGGCGGCGCTCGCCCAATGAGGGCGCGGGCGGAGCGGGCCGGAGCGGGCCGGCAGCCAATCAGGCTGCGCGGAGGTGCCGGCGCCGGGGCGCGGGGCGCGTGCCAGTCAGCGCGCGGAGAGAAAACTCCCCGCTCCGGACTGCGGCGATTGCGCCGCAATTAACTACAAACCCCGGCTGCCCGCCGGGTTGTGACTCCCGCCGACAGAAGCCGGGAGACGTGCGGCCGGGCTGACGCTGCCCCGGCACCGGCCGGCTGCGCGAGGAGCGGGGAGAGCCGCAGAGGGCAGGAGTCGAGAGCGGGGGTCACGCCTGACGCCGCTCCGCCGCCGCCTGTAAACTGTGCAGGAGGTGTTAGATCCCCCGCTGCTTGTTCAGTCACCTGCGATCCTCGCGTCCAGTAAACCGCACCTGCATTGCCTTTATTCAACAGGCCCTTTGCTTCCTTTACAGGCCCTTGGGGCAGCTGTCCGTATTGGATACAAATAATCTAACAGCGCCTAATGACATTTTATGAAAACAAGTTAATTTATTTGGTTTGCTTTGCTAAATACTAGAAGCGATTCCGGGCACAACGTGTTTCTTACTTTCCTTGCAAAAGGAACTGAGGAGGCTTTTTAGTTATGTAGAGCGCCAACAAATCCAAAGGCAGGGAACCGACAGGCATCCCTTTGCTCTCGTGCCGGGGCGGGAGGGGAGACGAGGGGCATATGACATCCCGTCGCTTAAGATAGAGGGTCTTATTTTACAGAGTAATCCCCGGCAAAATACTTTGAAAGTCAAATTCGCAGCCTGCAGCACGTTTTTCAAGCCTCACATACCCCCGTGGAAACAGTGCTGCTGATGGCAGAAGGCTTGCTCCCTGCTAGCAGTGCTAGGGCGCTGCTGGAATAAGCCTCCCCAGCACTTGCCTGTGGCCTCTGCACTGTGCACACTCCACACGCCCAGTGAGCGACAGAGACTTTACCTGCTCTCTGCATGTGCAAAATGTAAGTCCAAACCTCGGCTCCTCAGTGTCTTGCAAGCTAGTCCCTTTGATTTGTAATTATTTGAGGCTTCTTAAGTAATTGCCTAGAACTTGCCCGTACTGTGTCCGCGGAAGATCAGTAGGCGTGCAACTTTTCATCATTGCGACCGTCTCTGTAAGGCTGGGAATAGGAGCTTTTCCCTCAGCTTCTGCCGTCCCCAGTGCAGCTGGGTACAGCTCTGAACCAGAAATACGAGTGCGTTCAAGCAACGCCGGGTGCTTGCTCTGCATTTGAGTCAATATTTCCTTCTCCTCGGTGCCGCCTCAGCCATCCAGTGTAAAACCTCCTAGCAGATGCAAAATAGGCATCGCTAAGGAGCAAGACGGAGAAACCGCGAGTTTGAGAGGATTTCGCTTTTCTTTACTTGTTTTGATACATTTTTTTCGTGCTTAAATAAGGCGGGCATTGCGTTTTGTTGCACATTGTGTTATGCAATCTGCAGGACGCCTGCCACGCTAGGGAAGGATGTCCCTGGAGATTATCTTTTATTTAAACGTCTAAGGCTATTTTCAAAGGGCGCTCGTCTTGCTGTCGCCGCGTATTAAACAGAGTCGGGGCAGTAGGAGGAAATACTGTTCCGCGCTTAATTCTTTCCACATTGACTCGCAGCCAGCGCAGGGGTCCGGGGAGCGCATTGCAAACCCTTGCTCGGAAAGGTCTGCCTGCCGCAGATCATAAGCGGCGGCTTTACCCAGGGGGGCTGTAGCGCTCGACGGGTGGAGGCGATTGAAAGGCGGTGGCGGGGGGAGCGACACAACCCCCGTGGGGAGGCGAGGAGTCCGGCAGGGGCACCCGGGAGCAACCGCCCAACAGGTGACTCCCTCCTTCCTTCCCTCCTTCCTTCCCTCCTTCCTTCCTTCCCTCCTTCCCTCCTTCCTTCCTCCGGGGGGAACCCGCTCCTTCCCAGGAGCCTGCCGAGGTGGTCGTCGAGTGGCAGCGAGGCGCCTTTGGCCAACCCCGGGGCGGCGCGGGGAGAGGGTCTTTCCCCTCTCCTCGGGGAAAGTCATAAATAAAATAAGGCTGGAAGGCAGATCGAGAGCGTGACGTTTAAAAATGTTGCCTCTACATCAGCGAGTAAAGGCATCCGCTGCCCGCTTGCGCTCCCACAGCAAAGTAGGGTTTCCGTTGTGCCTGCAGGCAGGCGGATGGCTCTGCCTGCCTTACATCTATCTCCTCGCCCCCTTTGTAATCGGAAAAGTAACTAAAATCCGCAGGAACGAGGCAGGCGGTGGAAAGGCTGAGCGAATGGCGGCGAAAGGGGGAACGCTGCTCAAATCTTTAAGGGGTCGAGCATTTTCTGGCAGATTTTTTCATACTCCAAAAATCGAGTTTTTAAACAAAGATCAACGTGTTATGCTAAAGTGTTGAGCTGACTGTTAAAACATTTGGGGGGATAGTGACAATGTAACAAAGGCCTGGGTTGGAGTGAAGCATCACCCTTTTAAAAGTTAAAGCAATTTTCAGGAGAATAGCTTTCAGCAAATGCTTTACATTATTCAAAACGGCCAAATAATGCTCTATTATAGCGCCTGAATGCTGCCAGTCAGCCCATAAGTGCAATTTGTGCAAAGGCTCGGTGCCTTATCTCCACTTCTTTATAAAGAGGTGAATATAAAACAATTTCTTCCAAACCCAGACAGAGAGCACGAAAATTGCTTCCCTTTCTGCAATCAGGGCAATTTAACTGGAGTGCAATTAGCACTATTAAATGTCGATTCTGCATAAACAAATCTGACTAAGAAGCGAAAGTGGGGTGAGAACCTCATATAAACTGAAACTGATTTTTTAAAATTATGTATCCGGGTCCTTTACAATTGATCCATGACGTTTTCATCTCGGAATATATTTACATCATAAATACATTACGGTTAAATCAACATAAATCTTAAAAAAAAAATCTCAATATGAATACTAATAAAGAAGAATAGCCTAATTAAATGCAACAGTTCACTTCCTTTGAACAATATTGTTTCCCATCTTCCCTTTACGCGTGTCTTTTGATCTGTGCAACTACGAAAGTTGCTGTCTTTAGGAGGTAAAGCTGGGAAACAATTCGTTCATTAAAGCTGATTGGGAGGCTCCTGGGTTCATATTCAAGAGCGTCAGATGAAATGGCTCTTCTGTTCAAACAGAGCTCTGGGAAAGAGCTGCCAAATATTTTCCAAATAAATCGATTTAACAGCAGTTAAATGTAAGGTTGCTGTACAATTTCCCCTGAATCCTAGGAGGGGCACGGAGTTTCACACATGGATGTTACGGGTGGGAAAGGGGCAAACCCTTCCAAGTTCAAGAGAAGCAGCCTCATTTTCTGCCAAACAGAAGGGACGTGGGCAGGAAACAGGCAAACTGCTCATCGCCGAGATAAATAATTGCGTCCTGCCAGATTTTTTTTTTTTTTTTTAGCAACAGGACTTCCGTGCGAACCCCCTCTCTCTCTCAATTACACTTTTCATTTACGTGATCTAGAAACCACCACTGATTATCAGAGCAACGCAGAGGGGGACCTGGTGATAAATTAATAACTTCAGTTAAGAAAAGGCTTCCCCACTATTCTGCCCAAGAGCAGATATTAAAAGGGGGAAGGATATATAGAGATGGTGTTAAAATACAGCCCTTGGCGCCTGTTGAGTCCACTGAATTCTTTCTGCTGTAGAGTTTTTCATTTGTGGGTAAAGATGAAGTGCGGCTTTTGATTAGAAGGAAATCTTTTACAGTTAATAAAAAGGGAATGAGGACTGGGATCAAATAGATCATGGAAATTAAATGAAAATTACGGCACTCTCCCACAATTTCTGCCTGAGCTTTCAGCCGGTGTTTGTTCCGTCACGCACTCCCCTCTCCTCCTGCCCCCGCGCACACAGCCCCGAGGTGGAGCGTCAGACCCGGCTTTCATCCGGTCCTCCGTCTTTAAGGTGACACTATTTAGGGGTAACAGGGCGACCCACGTTACCCTGCGCTTACAAAATCTGCACGACACTTTTAGAAATCCTCTCGCCTACTGAGCGCAGTCAAAAACGTGCCTGTAGAACTAATTCTCTTCCGCTACATTTATTTGGACCATGTATTTTAAACCTCCCTTGTTCTGTTTATCTCAGCCGAAGACACGTTAACAATTCAAGGGAAGACTGGTGTCAGAGGAAGGAAGGTGACTGCAGACTGTATGATGGTTTTAATTACTACAATTATTGGAAGATTATTCAACAGCATCACAGATTTGTTTTCTGCCTTGGTAGGAAAGTCTGAGGAACATTGTATGGGGAACATTGTACGAGGATTTTATCTCTTGGTTCACATGCTTTCCAGTGCTGTTACGGTATATAGGTTAGACATGACAAGCTCAGACTGCAGTAGGTTTGAAATTCAGCCAGTGCTAGCATTCATGAGGCTCTCTTAAAATGAAGGTGTTTCTAAATAGAAGGAGTTTAATTAGTAAACGGTTGGACCCACGTTTATAGAGCGTAAAACCACCTTTTCACACAAGTCTATTAAAGAAGCTCTGATGACTCGGTAATTAGGTCTGCATGTTACGCGGAGGAGCAGTGGCCACGACCGTTAGCTTGGCAGCCTTCGGCAGCAGTCCCACCCCGGCGGGTCCCTGCCTGCCCGGCTCCCCGGGGGCCACGGCTTCTCCCAGCGGGATGGCCAGAGGCGAAGGTAGGCAGCAGCACCGTGGGGGGGACAGGCGAGCAGGCGTGTGCCTCACCAGGGCATCCTCACAACGGAAGAGCCCTGTCCCCACATTTCTCCTAGTATCCCGCTTCTGCTACCGTCCCAGCTTTTTGTATCACATTTTTAGCCAGGCATGACTCAGAATGTTGGTTGTGATGAAGCAAGCTGTCTCTCTGCAGATAGAGATATGTGGGAGCGTAATAGGCAGGGTGATTGACATTACAAAGTTCTCTTCGGTCCACAATGACCAATAAATCCTCCTGCAGGTTTCGCCCGTTAATGAATTGCTGGTTTGGAGGAGGAAAATACGCTGGACCCCCCATTCGTATGTTCCCCTCTCCCCCCCTCCCCCTGTCCTGGGATTAGGGCGAGGAAAGACCGGGAACCGTTCATTGTGCTCCTTCTGTGTTCTGTAATTACTGGAGCTCAGGCTTAAGGTGAATTTCAGCTCAGATCATGAACCATTTCACGTTCAAATGCAAGCTTGCAGTACTTTCCTAGTGGCAATTAGGAGCCTATTACAAGCCATTAGATTGATCAATGTACCTTAAACAATGTGAATGATTTATATGGCAAAGAAAAAAACCTTCTTACATCCATTGTACTGTTCCAGCGACCAACCTGGTCCTGTGTCTCCATTCATCACAGCTTTAAATGACAAAAGCGATTTATTTAGAAAACTTACATGCAAAGAAACAGGCTCAATTCCTCCGTCTGGAGGGATATCCGAGCTTTATCTGTCTTTATTGTCAAGAGATGCAGGCTGGAAGAATTCAGGCATGTGGGGGAGGAGGGGAGGGGTGCATTTGCTGGTTTCCAAACGGATTAATTCACCTTGTACCTGAAAGAAGGAAACAAAGAGATTCCTGACTGCTTCCTAAACAAGCCCCTGATCTGCTGTGCATATGCAACGCAAGGAGGAAAGCAGTGGCTTACACGTGTGGTTAACAAAGTGTTTGGGTAGCTTTTTGTAGCCTTTTGATGACATCGGGGACACAGAACCACCAGCCCTGGAAGTTCCAAGGCAGCTATGGAGCAGAGAGTGGGCTGGGACGTGCTAGGTGATGCAGGAACGGGGTACGTGCAGCCTTCCTCACCATGGATAATTATTCTAACCATTCTACAACGAAGAAATTGCAAAATAGCAGCTGCTATCAAAGCCAGAGCAGCTACCCTGTAGGCCTTGGGTCTGTCTGTATTCGTCTCCTTTCAGAAGACCCAGGGAACCTCTCACGCCTGGGAAATTCCTCCCAGCTCCTGGCAGCCCCAAAGTGAGGGGCTGGGAGAGGCTGGTGGCTTTGCGCTTGCCAACGATTTGTTAGGGGTACAGAGATTCAGGTCGGAAGGAGTAGGACCATGCTTTGCCATTCACTCAATGGACGGCTTCTGTTTCTCGCATTTTCCTTACCTTTTTGCTAACCTTGTTCACCTTGCTACTTAGCACTGCAAAATTACTGTCTTCTCGATAGCTACAAAGTGACTGAATGACTCTTTGGCTTGGTGTTAAACAGTTCTGACATGTTCCGAATTAAAACTACTGAGAAAAAAGCCCACGCATGTGAACTAACTAAGCCATTCTTTAAAATGGGACTTTGATGGGACCAGTGTAACTGGTGACAGTGTTTGTTAGAAAAATAACCCAAAACATTTGTAAGTCTTAGTTCAGCTGGAAATTTATTTTGAGATATTGCACGAGGGAGAATGTTATTAATTTAAGATCCCAATTATCGTTTGTGTTTCAGTAACAATCTGGTCTACTATTTTCTACATTCTGGTCTGGAAATCACTGCAATGCTTGTCAAAAGTCACCATTTTATCACGTCATTTTCTGCGAGGAGGTAAGCACACAGCGCATCAATATTGGTACAAAGAAAAGAAACAAGGGATGGGTGTCAAGTCCTATCAAGAGATACGACCCTTTTGTTACAAAGCGTGGATACAGCCACTTCAGAATCTGATTTTCCAAGTTGTCCCTATGGGATTGAGACTATTCACTTACTTCTCTAGTTATCAGCTGCTTGCTTTCTTGATAAAAAGGGATTAGTAAAACTCAATGTCTACCATGTAAACTGAATGATAGATGCAATAGGAATAAGAGCTGTCCTCCCCCTTCCCCATAGGAGATCCCATAACGAGAGGAGGAGTGTTTCTATTGAGTCTGTCACATACTAAACCCAGTTCTTCCCTTTCTTATAGACCCTACGCCATCAAAGGCTTAACCCATAGAATCAGCAGTGTGTCCTGCTTACCTTAAAATTGTTCTTTCTCATAGAGGAGATGTGAAAGAAGAATAAAAGATGTGGAGGCCTCTTTCAAAGGTTTTGTAGAGATTGTCCATTTAGTCACATTGTGCTTTACAGTCTTTTTCCTTTTCCAGAGCTTTGTATTTGTCACTTTGCCCAGGAGAATTGCTGGGCCAGCCTTCTCAGGACAGGTTCTGGCCTTCCTCTACTTCAAGTATCTCTACAAAAACTGTCTACTTGAATGGCTTCCTGCAAGTCTTAACCTACACATGTATACCCTCTTGCACAAAAGCAGCCTATGCTTCCTAACATGCTGCTTCAGGCACTTACATTCCATCTGGGTTGCATTGCCCTTTAATTATCAGTCGTCTTATTCTGATCAACTGAATTTTTCCTAATCTCCACATTTATTGTTAAGGTAAATAGACGCTGCTTCTAATCAATATGGAGGGCCACACCAATGCAGTGCGAAGTAACTTAAGTCAACTGTAAAGAGTTCAGTGTGTGCATAATTACAGAGAACATCAACTATTTACTCCAGTCTAATTCAGTGTCTCTTCAGAGACAGAACTCTTCCTTTTCCCTGGTCCCGCTCTCACCTCCTTTGCTTCCCCTGGGCCTGCAAAGCAGGCAAGAGGAATACAGCGCAAGATAAGCAAGCAGCAGCTGTGCTGAACTTCAGGCTGCTTAGCAGATTGAAACTGCTAAGCGAATGTAAGTATGCAAGTACCATATACAACTTCTTCCAACAACTACACCAACAACTTCTTCCAACAAAAAAGATTAATTGTATCTTGGCCTTGGTATTAAATGCACTATTATCGGAAGAAGCTGAAATAATGCATCCAGTCACTTTTAAAGAAAGCAGGTTTACTTTGCGAACATACCTATTATTTCAATAGTACTTAAGAACTATTTAAATAGTTGTTGCTTACTAAAGTACATTTGAATTGAATACATATATATCAAGTTTTTTCTTAACTTTAATTTGAATTATTCCTGAAGCTCTCATTAAATTTACCATTTGTAAAAGACAGATTAAATTAAAATGGCTTTTAGAAAAATAGAGCTGGAAATTATTTTGGCCTTTCTGACCTGGAAGAGGTGATAATTTGCAGCAGCACTAGATACTGGATATGTCTGACATTTTAGATATTTCCTCACAGTTTCAGACCTTTGTACAGATGAACTCCATCTGGGACAACGCAGCAGTCAACTTTTTGTTACTTTAATGTAAATGAGAAGGCTACAGCTGTCTTAAGCAATCTAGGCAGACAACACCAATGGAAAATGAAACTCGGGGAAGGGCAATGCTAAGAAAAGAATGTCCATTATCCACAATAATGCTCCTAACATTTTCTAAACAGCTGTTACCTGTGTCTGTCCATAATTGTCCTTGTTACAGCAACGGTGCAATCTTTCTTTCAGAACACTTACAGAAATCTCTCTCCACTGACTTTTCCAAATGTAAACAACCTATACAGCATTTTCTAATGTAAAACAAATGTGGTAAGTAGGGCCCACATTAAAGAATCACTTTGACTGGAATGTCTGAAATGCTCAAGGCATTTTTGGGTGGGTTAGAAAATACCACCATTTGCATTCAGTTTCCAAGCGCAATCCCATATATACATATGAGTGTCAGTGGGACCTATATAGCACATTGTTGCTGAATTTGGATGGTCGCAGAGAACAGATAGCTCACTTTCTCTTTGGCAAAGTGATGCAAAATAAGCTGTTGTGGATTTTTGCTATCTAATATTTCTCGTGGCTTTTATTGCACACAAACATGACTAATTTTCAATGTTGACACTAACAAGCATTTGTCTATTTAGAAAACAAAACTCCCAGTTACAGCAAAACAACTAGAAGCCAACATCTATATCGCCCCGCCCTCCCGGTCGTAATCCTGTTAGATAAACCATGTTAGTTACTCTCATTAAAATGGGACTCTCTGTAAACACAGACCGTTGAACACCTCAGAGGGATCGAAAGCAGTGAAACAAAATGCAAGTTTCCCATTTCTAAAATCTCATCTCCGTATTAACAAATAGGACGTTCACAATTCCTATGCAGTACTTACAGAGTATAACTTGATCCTCCATCATGCAGCTTGGAGGAAATTTAGCAAAGCTCCTAGGTTTGTTCAGCCTGAAACAAGTTCCACAAAAATGTGTGCTCTGTCTGTTTTTTTGTAAACCTGATGGCAGAAAGCACAGGTCTAAGAGGAAGAGGTGGCAGTGTCCTTCTGCTCTTTCATATTATCACTGTACATATATCAGTATGTAAAATCAAGTAGCCATTCAGTCATTCAAGCCTTTCAGTCATTACCCAAGTCGTTATCCACTAACTTCAACAGCAGCTTTATCTGAGTGAGGACTACATGCTCCTGTTCAAAGTAAGATGTTGAAGTTAGTGCATGTAGAAACTTGTGCTCGTTCAGAGAAAATTTTCTGAAAATTTGTAAAGTGCACAATACGATTGCAGGCTTTGGAAAGGTATGTTGCTGTATTCTGCTTTAACTCCCAAGACTGTTTTGGAACGCTATTTTCCCAGCAGTTGGGAAGGTGCTGATTCCTAGACTGCAGAGACGCGATACCACGCTTTTCCAGGGAGTAGCTGTGGTACCCACAAAGAGACTAGCCATATCCCATGAAGCACCAGGAGTGCAGGAACACCTCTTTGTGCCAAAAGTGCAGACCAGAAATGCTACAAAATGTGGTTTTATTGCCACGTGAGGGAGGGACTCAGCCCATATAACACTGGATGTTCTAGTGATATATAAAAATCTATGGTTATCTGGAGTTTCACAGCTCCAAGACTGAAATTCTACAAACACAAGCTGTTCGCAGATGGTATCTTACCTGAGCATGCACACTCACCCTTGCGGCTGCATAAGGAAGAGGGAGGGGATCTCTGTAAATAAACTGCTTAAAAAGAAAACCAAATAGTCAAACTAGCAGCTTGGCAGTTTGATATTCGATTGCCTTTTGTTACAGTATTTTTCAAATAGCTGTTACCATAACAACATAACATATTTTTCTTTTAATTTTTTTTTAGCTATTTGGGAAAAAAACCCCCCAACTTCTTGCCAGAATTCTTCCACAATAGCTTCCATTAACCGCAGTGACTTCTACTGGGGAGGCCAGTGCTGATGTCTCCTGCTGTCACAAGTCACTCACAAATCTAGCAGATGTTTTGTTTGATGAGGCAAATTTGCGCTTTATAAAACATGTTGTGTTTTTTTCCCATCCCCGAAAAGCAGATATCAGTTAGGATGGGATTCAGAACTGATCATTTGCCAGGAGACAAGGTGCTTGATACCTGTCAGCAGAATGTGTCCCACACTTGAAAAACTAGATCAAACCAAACTGTAACAATTCTCCTTTAACACAGTGATAGTGTACCAAATACCAGAGATAGACCTTAGAGACATATATATATAACAACCAAAAAAAAAAAAGAAGGAGGAAGAAAGGAGGTACAAATCCTTTAGGAGGCCAGTATTTTTTTCCCTAGTCTATAGTACGTATTTTGCTAAACTCTTAAGGTAAATGCTGTAGAGAAGAGTGGTTTATCACAATCAAATAAAATTTACTATAAAAACAATTGGAAAAAGCGAAAGAAAAGGGATCCACTTTAAACATTGATGCTGTCTCAGAAACACTGGCAATTTTATTTTGGATTGAAGTAATTTGCATGACTAAGAAATAATCACTTTTCCAGGCCCTCTGCACACTTGGCAGTGGCAAACATGTCCAGATTATTATATTTAATAATTTGTCTGCTAATGCCATCATGTTTCTGGAAACAGGGACAAAACTATTTATTTTTGCAAGACTTATTTTATAATCAGCTTTTTATAATTGTATAATCAGCTAGAACCATGTTTTAGTGTAAGTTGTTTGATTTTTTAAGCAGTTAACACAGAATAAGAAAAGGTTCCATGAATTACTTCAATGTTGTTATCTAAAATTTCTCAGAGGAGAAGAAAATTGAACTATATGTTATTTCTGTGTTGATTAGCTGGATCAAAATGACTAGAAGCTAGCCAACCAATACTGGCATGCTACTTTTCTAGGGGAGGTGTGCAAGTGTGTACATCCATATGGGTGCATGTGTGCCCATGTTTTCTTTGTACTAGCTAAAAAGACTATTTTTAAATCTTTAAAAGTAAAAAGTGTTGCTAAACAATGTGCTTTACTTTCCATACTCTTTTCTGTAAATCTGCATTCACAAGACTAGTTTAAATTAATACCAGAGAGGATATTCCAGATTTGCACAAGTGTAAATGACATTGTAAAATGAAGTGGTTATCTGGTCACAAGGCTTCAGTGAGACTATTGCCATAAGATTGAATCTTCTGTTTAGTCTGTGAAGGTATCAAACTTTTCAGTGAACCTGAAAACAGTGGTGTTGAAAACAGCATCACAAATCCTGTCGCTCTATTTAAAATTCAGAATAGATCGCAATTTTTTCCTGTATAGTTCAGGTTTTTTTTTAACGTGTAACTGCAAATATTTCTGTAAATTAATTTTCCCCACATTTCAGTGTATTTAAAAGCATACATGCATTGATGTATTTCACTTTTAAGAATGCTAATTCCACTTTTAAGAATGCAGCAGGTCCAGCATTAGACTGTCTGCTGGAGCATCTCTTTCTGGTTAAGCAACAGAGCTATGTCGGGGTTGATCTAACACTCCTTGATCACACATCACTTGATATAAAAAGGTGAAAGTGGTGCTACAGATGCCTGCAATTGTTAAGAATGTTCATCGATGCAACTGTCCACTAGATTTTATTTGCTGCAGTAAGGTTACTCAGTCTGAGCTAATTTCATACAAGCAACATCCAGTTTTGAAATCAAGTGACAAGTACTCCATGCTCCTTTTTTATGCTCCATATTGGTTGTATGTGCATGTAAAAAATGTTAATGAGATGTATTAAATTTATTAACAACTAAAATCTCTTGCATTCACACCATTCTGCTGTAACTAGGATTGAGAAGACAAGCTTTAAACAAAAAGAGCTTTCATACCCTGCTCCGCTGTGACCAGTCATTGTAGGTTGCTCTAGGACTCATAACTACTGAGGGGACTTTTGAAATGGCCACCATTTGAACTTCTGAGCATGGTCTATAATCTTGCTTAATAATGACATCAACTGTGACAGTTTAATTCAGTGTAGGTATCCAAAACTATTTCTGAAACTAATAATAGGCATGCTTTATAGCTTATGCATGTCAAAAGTTGTAAGACAAGTCTCATCATGGAACTTAACTATTTTAACATGACTTTTTAAATAGTCCAACAATTTAAAACAATTACATAACATTCTTTCTAACTTTTAAAACAAAAAATGTTTCATTGCATTTATAGGGCTGAATACAGTTAAGTGACCTCTACAAAACACTTCCTCTTTGAAGTGTTCTCTGAAGAGAGCTTCAAGGCAGCTGAGTGTCTCAGATTGTGATTTCATAAGGTTTTGATGCTAGAAACTTGTTTAACAAACAGCTTAAAAATATTAAATATTTAGATTTTGATTAATAACACACAGTGCCATGGTATTTAAATAATATAAAGTATGAAATCTAACATGTGGTAGAAGAGTGTGTGTTCCACATGGTTAGGAGAATAGGAATGGGGGCTTACCAGTATCTGAGCAGGAGAGAAATAGTTATACAAAGCCAATTAAACTATTCTTTCAGAATTCTTTCAGAATATATTAAACTGTTGTCTCTACTTGTACAAAAACTTTTCCTCTAACTTTGTGGTTGGAAAGGATGATCCTTCAGCAGTGTAGGGAGTTCTGGTTACCATTGCTTTGTTCTTGAAATGTCCACATTTTGTATGGCTCTGCAGAACCCTGGATTTGGTTAACATTGACTTCCCAGCAGAGAACAGTTTGGGGATATTAACCAAATTTCTTAATACAGTAATATATGAATATAGTAAGTAAACTCAGGGAAGCTAGTTGTGTATAACCGTCTTGAAGAGCAATGCTCACACTGCAATCAGTCATAGGGCCTCAGAACCTTTGACTGTAGTTAAATTCCTATATAGTTTCACAGTCTTCTCGAGTGTTGAAACTTTACTGATAAAAGAAGCTTTACTCTGCCAAAAGAAGTTTTACTCTGTCTAAGGAAGTAAAATACTACTGTATTTGGAGTCTTCCCAATGAAAGGACTTGAAGTGACATTAAGAGATACTGAACTGGCCTACACTGAAGGGGTCATTTAAAAATCCCACGTAATTTATACCCTAATTACTACTAGATTAGGATAATCTCTAATCTCTAATCTCATAATAATTATATATTAGCTGTATATATTAGCTCTAGGATGAGATCTGATGTTTGCGTACAAGTATTTATTTTATTAAATGAAAAGGAGAAAAACCCTACCCAACTCTGGCATCATATGTCTATACCTCATTTGCATATATACATTTAAAATTCCAAAACAGAAAAAACTTGTAACTTTAATTTCTATTCTGGGACAAGCCAAAGGGGAAAAAAAAAAGCCAAAAGCATTGATTTTTTAAAAATCAGTTTTTCTATGACAGAAGCAGAATGCAAACTAATTAGCTATTTGCTGTGACTACATTAACATTGTGAATATGCAAGTTGCCATTTAACATGCCAATGCAATGCTGCAACTGTCCAGACGTAACACTGTCAGAAGATGAGGTGTACCTGTAATTCTTATTGATTTCAACAATTTTTTTTTCATTTATAATGGCTGGAGGTAGTATGTAGCCACAGAGATATGTACAACGGAAAAGACTCATAACCTGCATTTGTGAGCAGTTTCACATTTGATCTATCAGTTTGAAGACGACCCTCCCTTCCAAACACAGTTCTCTATTAGTGATGGGTAGTGGTTACAATATGAATATGCTTTCAGCAGTGCACTACTATCTAAAATGGACATTGACACTAAAGTGATTCTGTCTTCAGATCAACATAGCCATGACTGTTAAAAATGTGAAGAAAAGAGCTCATTCAGCAAGCCGTACTAATTATATCTAGCCCACATTTGCGAATTGTTTAATTGTAAGCATTCCTGGATTGGCATTACTAAATCTCAAGGATTATTTTGCAGTTGTTGGTATCAAAATTAAAAATAGTCTCCATTTAATCTCTTTCAGAAGAGTTGAAGCTAGATGTTGTGAAAACAAAATGGAAATAATAAATAAAAGCCTTATAATCAAATGTCTTGATACCTCACCAAATTATTATCTAATGACCGGAATCTAGCTTCAGAATCAATTACAGAACTTCTTTTTTAGCGTTCATTCACCCCATCACATAGATAACATAGTAAAGATTTTAATAGAACGTTTTTATAAGCAGGAATGTCACAAATTTTTGTGATTCAGGGTTTTGAGACTTTAGATTACCATCTTTAATCTCAGCTAAACAAAAGAGAGTCTCTCAAGCTTCTTAAGCCCAAACACATTCTAGTGAGTGTCCACAAGAAACAGTATTTAGGGCTTTTTAAATCAGGAGACTTTTTTTTTAGCAGGTGCTTTCCCTGGGTGAATTCCCAGTCTGTAGATGCACATACCTACCACACCTCACAATCTATCGCAATTTCACATTTCAAAATTAAGTAGGCCAGTATTTCTCCAGTCAATAATGCTGAAAGGTACATACTGAAAAAGGGAGAAAGACCTTAAAGCCTTAAGATATCAAGTATTTTGAAAATTCTTAACTCTTGCAGTCTCCAGGAATTACAGGAATATAAAACTGCAGTACTGAAGTTGCTGACAAAATGGTTTTTACTAGTGGGCTCTTTGTCAGGTACGGGAAGACTAATCAAAGCCTGAGGTGGCCTCCTTGTTGTTATGAATTCTTCTTTCCAAGAAGGCTGGTCTCTCAGATACTGGAACATCAGTTTTTCACCTGACAGATTGTTGATTTAACAAGGCTTGACGAGGGTTCACAACCAGATCCTTCTTACGGTGTGTGATTTACAGAGCTGGCTCTAGGCAAGTTCAAGTTAAGCTATTTGTATCCATGTCACTTTGGACGTGTCTTGTTTTGTGAGCAATTAAAAAATAGGTCATGTTTTGTACTCTGGAGATATTGCTGTTTGTGGTTCTCCCAAAATTTAAGCATTTTGCATGCCTCAGACCACTTCAGGAAGCTTGCAGGGTAAATAGAGTCCCCTGCTGAGCAGCTAACAGGGGAACTTACACTTTCAGGAAAAGTGTATCTAATAGCAGGGGATTACTGTAAATCTCCTGGTTTGATGTACACCCTCGCTTAAGTGTTATGGGAGTGGCTTCAGTATCCTGCAGCTTCTGCATCCCACTTGTAGCTGCAGCCAGGCATATAAATTCACTGAAGGCTGAAATTTTTAAAGAGGAGTTATCAGCTCTCCTTGGAGATGCAAAAATAAAAAATTAAGTCATTGGTTTACCTTTCTTCCCTCCTTCAAAATGCTGCATGTTCTTACTATTTTCAAGTCAAAGTCACAATTTTGGGGGATTTTTGAATTCTGTGATGGTTGAACATTGAGTGCAGACATATTTATTCAACCTTAAGTAGATAAAAAAAAAGAAGCAAAACTACTTTTGAACTATTTTATAAACAATCTCAGTGCATAGCATATAATACTATATTGTGTACTAGATAATATTGATATGAAGTCGACATCTGAAGTAATAAAAAAACCCCCACCAAACCAGAAAATATTTATTTTGTAAATGTAATGATTACATTTGTTCACGGCACACTCTCAGACATAGCATCTCCCAGACAGTGCTTGTGATTCACAGACTGCTGGGACCTTTGGATTATTTCTAAAGGAATCTGTGAAAAATGGCTGAGAAACGAAGTTCATCCACAGAACATCACCTGTAATTGTGCAATTAATGGTTTTAACTCATCTTGCAGTTTCCTGAAACACTAGAGAAGCTTTCTAGATTTTCTTTTCTAAGCCCTGAGGGTGCCAAAAAGTCCTTGAGCTTTGGCTGTTTTCCAAAAGCCCTTGCTTGGGTGTTTCTAAAACAGCTTGAAGTTTCTCAGCTGGGCAGAAGGCATTCAAGCAAGTGCTAAGTGTAACAAGGCTAGATAAGAGGCCAATTCAGGTTTCTAATTGCCTTGTTCCTCTCCTAGCTTTGAGAAGTGGACGCTGCATCATGACTGCTCTGTCAATCATACTTCCAGGTACAGACTGGGGAGGTGGCTGGGATTTGTATATGATCTATACAAACGGTGTGGTTTTTTTACCAAGTGCTTTACCAAATCTGGCTGTTAAAGATATTTTTGTGGCTAGCACAGCTGATGATCTGATAGCAGACACAACTTCAGCTTCAATGCTGTGGAGGTCATCTAGCTCCTCATGTTATCACGGCAGTGAGATGAATACCGGCACTAGTGACCGTCATCTCTTTCCTGACTGAACGCTCTTCTTAGGCATTTTGTGCTTGACAGTACACCTCTCTAGAGAAGTGGGAGTCTTAAGCTCAAAAGAACCCTGAGGCAAATGGTATTTCAGTCTCATCTAATTCCAGTGATACACCAAGTGGCGAACAAAAAAACCCAGAAATGACAGAAGAAATAATGGGAGAAACTTGAGATCACTTTTGGCCTGAACCACAAGGAGTTCTTACTCTGCCTTGCAGATAGATGAGTTTGCAAATGTTGCTGCTGCTGTTGCTAATTGCCTTGAATATATGACCCATGAGATTGAAAGTGAGCTGATAGGAGATCTCCTGTGTTGCCACATGCTAACAGCTCAAAAATATGCAGAAGATATAGGCATAACATCATCACTGGTTTCCTACAAGAAAACATTGTGAGTTGGTAAGTGCACTGAGATTTGCATTGGGGTGGACTTTCAATGACTCGAAATCTTTCTTGATTGTCGAATGCCTTTAAAAGTAGCCTGTGTTTCTGCTGGGAACATGCAGAAAGCATTAGCCAACATGAAAAGTGTCATGGATAATTGCTGTGAAAATGGTTAACTTTTTATCTTAAGATTCACCTGTGAAGTCATCTGGATTTCCAGTTTTATCCAGTAAAATAAGCAATGAATATGTGAGCTCCTGTTTTTGTTCTAAAGAATAGTGGCTATTGAGGCAAAATTCTGAATCACTTATTTTCTTCATTTTTAACTGCCGTTTTTCATACTGAAAGCCTTTTTCTCTTCTGTGTGTTTTAATTATTGTTTTGCTTTGAAAACAAGACATGGCTTTGCTTGGCTCTGCGTAACAAAATCAAGACCTTCATTATGAAGTTTCATCCCTGAGTCTGCTGAGGTAGAGAAAACAACTTAGGTACATTTGAAACCTTTTATAATTTTTTGGCTGAAATATGTATTGAGATTGATAGGGATAGTGGTCAAATACTAGTTTTGCCAGTACTTCTCTGAAACAAAGAATGATTAGGACTGAAACTTGCAGATTCAGACTGTGCAAGTATGTTTTCAATCTAAGGGTTAAGAAAAGAGGGGTTGTTATTCAATGATGGACTGAAACTTGCATTTGAGAAGCGACTTCGCAACTTATCCCAGCTAAAATGAAAAGAGAAATACTCTTCCTTACCTGGAAGATAAAAAATGGTAATATTGTTCTCAACCATCTACTTAAGAAAATTTGGTACAAATTGACATAAATTGGGTATTGAAGAGATACCACTAGAACTGTGACTGATTCTATTAAGTCTTCTCCCATTTTGTGCTGCAAAACAATCTCTATCTTCTCGTTAGAATGGTCGGACACAGCCCTGTAAGTGACTGCATAGATTTATTTTCCAGAGGCTGTAAATGTTTCAGCTGTGTCTGTCAGGCCATACACCAGTTATGCTTTAGTATTAGCCAAAAATCATGACACTTCATCGTTACTGAACTAACATAACGCAGCTATTCAAACTTGGCCACCTACCTAGGCATTCCAACCTACAAAACACTGTGAGGGAAGAAAGTTGGAGTGGGATCATCATTTGGCAGATACATATCATAAATTAGCGATCTTCCCAAGGCTTTTCACTGAACCAGCAGCGCAGCTAAATAGCTGTCACTGAGGCACCAAGCTTGCATTGTGAGGGAATGTAGTAAGAAGAAATCATTAATACAAACATTATTAAACAGTCACTGATTCTTTGGAAGATAAACTGAATGGGATATATAAACATTCTCAGCTGTATGTTTCAGGCTAAATCAAGGCACCAAGGTAAGGAGCATCAGTTATTGGGAACTGCTCGAGTCCGAGCCCCGAGTGAAGCGTAAAGGCACTGCAGTCTCTTCCCGCCCGGCCAGGGGCTCGGCTGCCTGTGCTCAGGGCAGCCTGGTGTTGTTGGGGTGCAGGGGTGTGACCTGGGATCGGGGTGCTGTGGCTAGAGCTGTGAGAGAGAGTCTCACTGGGGGCTTGTTGTCTGTGCTCGAGAGCTACGTTTACACTCAGGTGTGAGGTTGCAGGTGTGCCTGCCCCTAGTTCTGTGACCTTTTGTGAAGGTCTCGTGATCCAATCTCCAACCTATTTTTTTCTTGGCTTGACCACCACTGCTTTGTCACTATGGGCTTTTCTGGCAATTACTGGACTTTTGGCTGATGCTGGTTACTGTTACCAAGCCCGCTTTGCTCTTCTTGCGCAGGTATTGTGGGGATGCTGCTCCCGCTGTCCTTGCTGTCACGCTGAGTGCCTGGCTGGAGTTTTGCGGGTGGCTCGCCTGCTCCAGGCCACCAGCTGCCCTGGTGGGAAGGGGACAGCATCTCCAGCCCCTGGGCAGTGAGCCGGAGCCACCAACTGGCGCATTCGCTCCCTTAGATAACTTCAAGGAATTAGGACACTTGTAATTCAAATGGAAGAGAACACGGCACATATGAGCCAGATTTTCTTTAACTAAAACCAAAAGACCCATTTATTTTGGTGGGAAAGACTGTAGCCAATTGTAAATACCATTACAAATGTTTTTGGAAACAGTGGTTTACTTCTGCAAGGCACTCCATATCTTTGAGACCTTTGAGCTTTCCATCTGTCATCCAAAATGAAACACTAATGGATATCATTTAACAGAAGATGTTTAAAAAAAAAAAAAAAAGTAATGCTAAATGCTACTGTCATTGACATACTTGGTTAGTGTTTTGTAATTAACTTTTTTCGCCCTTTACAATCACTAAAGTACTTTGTGGACTAAGTTACTGTGCCACTACTATCAAATAAGGTAGGAAATATTTTATCATATTTTGATCCCTATTTTTACCCAGTTTACACTATGGCATATTAAAGATTTCCATTGTTCAAATCAGTGAACTGACATTATTCATTGAGATTTTTAACTCTAAATGTTTTCACACTTTTGGTTTCCATCATGTATTTGACATAACTCAAATGTAACTAATTAGTACTGAAGTACAACTTTTCATTTATCACATTTTTGCAGATAGATTTTTAAAGCATTTATTCCGATTACTTGTTTATTATAATACACTGCTTCAGATTAGAACCTTGACTTATTTTAATACGGATTCTGAAATCTATTAATACATCCTGCATGTAAAAGGCCTAACAAGAATCCTGTTATTTCCATAACATAGTGGTATTGCTGTAAACATCACAAAGTGATTATGTTTTCACCATTTTATTCAAAGATGCACAGTGCTAATACTTATTCCTCAACTTCAATATCATTTTGGAGCCACTATCCTGAGAAGTAGATAATGTTAGAAAGAAGACGAATTATTAATGCAGAGTGGCATAGTCATCAATAGGCTACAAAATACACTTTTAAAATCACGCTTTTACAAACATGGCAAAGACTCTGCTGTAGCACTGTATGCTCTAAAAGCTGCAGATATATTTTAGAAAACACTGATGAAGCCATTACTGCTCCATCCATTTGTTCATAGTATATATCATTATTCAAGAAATTTAAGAACTGTAATGATGGAAAATCACACAGAAAGAAAAGAAAAGGAACATGGACTTTGTCAGAAACAAGGGCTACATTTTTATTCAAGAGGCCCATAATGACGGAAAATCACAGTGAAAGGCAGAGACGAAACAGGGATCCCATAAAGGACTGACACACCACAGTGGCACAAGTAGTAGAACGGTCATAGCAAGTGGATAAAAATAAAGAAAACAAAATTAACTAGAGAAGAGCTGGACCTGGGGATGAAGCACAAAACAGAAACAAATCACAGCAAATGCTGAAGATTAATTTCAAAGAATCTGCTGAGAATGAGTGGAGAGACAAGTTGCATCAATATTAATGAAGCTGAAATAGAACTCCAAACGACCACGAGTACAAAATGGCACACAAAGCATTTTCTTTTAAATAGGTTGGAGATTGGATCACGAGACCTTCACAAAAATGAACAGAATTCACAAAAGACATTATGGGAAATGCGATAAACAATCACAACATAAATCTTAAAAAAGAACTACAGAAATATTAATTACCAGCGCATACATTTATTTTAGAACAATGGTTTATAGATGAGATATTCAGGGAAGTAAGAGGAGAAGAGTATTTTCTGATATCCAATGATCTATAAATGTCTTAAAGGGATCTTCTATATATCTTCAGGTACCAGTCTGATTTTTTTGAAGCAGTCTAAGAGAGCTAGGCACCTCAAATCCTTGGTAATACATTCTACTTTAAGTTCATATAATGTGCAAGGAAATATTATTGCCCACCTTGAAATGAAAAAAGAATGAATATATATTATATATAGGTTGGCAGTCAGAGCTCTGTGCAGGCAGGAAATAAAC
The DNA here is from genome assembly GCF_035582795.1 of Mycteria americana. Taxonomy (NCBI): domain Eukaryota; kingdom Metazoa; phylum Chordata; class Aves; order Ciconiiformes; family Ciconiidae; genus Mycteria; species Mycteria americana. Next base: position 19,920,691 of record NC_134373.1, read on the forward strand.
TTTTCTTCCCAAATTACTTCAGCTACCCACTCATACTAGACAGCCATGACTACAGGCTATGGAGCTTTCAGAGATGCTCGGATTCTTGACATTAAAAACTTCTGCCCCACCAGCTGACAACTGTATTCACTTCTCGTCAGATAGCCTATGGTTAGAAACAAGGGGTCACACTTTAAGAACCTGATTTCTAAAAAAGACCAACACAAATGTGTAATTTCTCAGATGATGTTGTCAGGAGTCCTGTAAATTGTAACTGGCATGTCAAACGTCGTAAGATCTCCCTTAGCGAGAAAGCAGAGCAAGCGAGTACCTTTCCTGATAAAGATCGCTCTTCCCTAGGAAAATTCCTCGTGACAGGCAAAATTTCAGTGTCGCAGAGATACAATCAATTGATCTGCTTCACTTATGTAACAAATTAAACTATTAAAGGTTTTGCATCTGACACAAGAGTGGCTGCATGTTCTTCCTTCCTCTCGTAGCAGGTCACTGATGTTATTTCAGTGCCTTCCCACAGCTTATCAGCAGTAGTCTTCTCCACTTCAGGGTTCTCATTGCGCTGGCTGTAAATGCACTAACCTTTCTTTTACATTGTAGTGAAGGCGTAATGATCTAAGTAAAACTATAGAGAGGAACAAAAATACTTTGTAAGCTGAAGTTTTGGTTTAAAAGGGAGATTGGGATATAAAATATTGGGATATAAAATATAAATGTATATAAAGATGTAGATTATATTTGGCAGAAGAATAGCTATTTGTGGTAGGCCACGCTCTCATGTTTCTTCAGGGGGGCAGGAATTACGTAGTGGCAGCCCATATTTAAACTCTGGCTGAAAATCCCTGTGCAGAATTTATTTGGGTTCTGAAATCCATATTAGCAAAACCTGTATCCAAGCATCCATACTGTTAAGTCATACTTTGGTTGTACCCACAAAAATATTAGGATTGTGAGGCAATAGGATTTCTGTGATCATGTTTTATTTCTTAACATGGTGATAGTAAACTTCACCATTTGATAAGTAATTTCTCAGGGTTTGGTAATAGGATTTCATTGTCTTTGCCGAACTCCTCCGCAGAGGTGTTCTCAGGCTGTCGGCTGATCAGCAAGCACTTCTGGCGTGCCCCGTTCTGTCCTGCTGTGTGCATCCTCCATCCCAGCAACTAGCAGAGCAGGACAGTGATCTCTTCCTATTACTGATGTGAATGTAATTCTCATTTTGGGAAGATGGGGCATGGGATGCAATGGGAAGGTGACTGCTAAACTTGGGTTTGTATTCAGCTGCATTGGCACCTTAACAGTTGTTGCTGGTTGATGGTGCTTGCAAGGCAATTCTGATTGTTGCTGACCTGTAGAGATGAGGACTGTTAGGATCTCTGCAATTGCTGTGGACTCTTGGTTTATGCTGGCACCACCAATATTGTGCACACACAAGTTGTTTCCTAAGTTACAACATGGCAAATCCCACGTTTACAGATCAGAGTACTGCACAGTTTGGAATAGAAAGTTAGGAACAACTTTGTAAGTAAATTACGGGGAAGATGTTGGTGTTGAGTGAAGCTTTGCTGAGCTGCTAAGCTTTTCCAAGTAGAGAATTATGAAGTTACAAAGTAGCTAAGGGGTCCTCTCCTGAACGCTTCAATAAGGTGTAATTGTATTGTGACTTTTTCTTATAAGAACACTACCATGAAATTAAAGAATAATAATATATATATGATCCAAGGTTTAAATTGGTTTTTTTAATTGGATTTTTATAATACAGTAGCTGAATTACTAGGGAGTAATAACTGAATTCTTATCATAACCACAAGAATACAATACCAGCAGTTTGCTGTTAGTATTTACATGTAAACTGAAGCATTCTACAAAATAAATCTCCATGGTATTTACAGAGGTCACTGTAATCCTTGCGTAGAACAAAAACTGTCATCCCACCTTCTCTAGGGGTGCGGTGCTATCACAGTATTTCTGAATCGGAGTGAGGTATACACCCATCTGATCATCCTAACAATGTACCTTCATGAGGCAAAACTTCTAGATGATTCCTGTTGTAAACTCTTGAAATGTTATACATTTTCATATGCAATCTCATCTTGAAAGTGTAGACTATATCCCTGTTATCATCTTTCTACCTGCATAGGTATGATGCACTTTGGTGCTTTAATGAGTAAGCCCAGAGGAACACGTCACAGCCCCTTTCAGTGCACTGCGCTGGGCTCAGCATCCAGCCACTTACTCGCCATCATTACTGTAGCAAGAGCTGCAGCTGTTGCAATTTTTGTGAGAACTCTGGCTGACCTGGTAAAGGTTGCAGATTATCCAGGGCTTAAAGAATTCTTTGCTATTTTGCAAATGGTGTCCTAACTATTGCCCATGAGTAATTCTTTTTCCCAGCCTCTAGAAATGTAGATGAATAGTATTAATCAGTTTTATCTGAACTCTTCAGGTTACAAAATATGAATAGTATTAATCGGCTTTATCTGAACTCTTCAGGTTAAAAAAATGCTTTATAACCTGATGTTATAAAGTAAAATAAATAAAATTTAAATAAAATTTAAAACACTCCAAGAATTGCTGCATGTTGTCCTTCAAAGTTTTGTTTGGTTTTCATTCTACAGTCATTTTGCAAATTATATGTAGTGTATAAAAAGTATAGTTTTCATTTTACTTATGTAGTTTATTAGGTAACTCACCTTGTTCTTCCATCAAAATAGACTGTATCTTATCAGGCTAGAAAATAACTAGCTTAATGTGCATTAGGCTAGGCCCAGAATGAGGTTTGTAGCTTTTTCTCTGAGAACACATTTTTGAGTTCAATTATCCAGACCTCTCAATACATTTTTGTACTGTGTTCAATATATGAAAGAAAAAGAAGTCATTGAATCTATCATAAAAATATTACTTCACCAACATTTTTGCGTAGAAGAGAAACATGAAATGTCTTTGAAAGCTAGCAAGAGTCTACTGTTCTTGCATGGATATTTAATGCACACAGTTAAACAATCTAGACTAAATGCCAAATATTATATTATTTTAGCTTTTGATGTTGTAACTTCAAACTCACACCTCACACAAAATCTAGAGGTAGAGACAAGTTATAGAAAAAAAAAAATTTCCTAAAGTTTCTTCCTTGCAGGTATCCCCCAGCCTGCTGAACGTGACCAAAGATTTGTAGAAAACAAATTCCAGAATAAGTCCTTCTGTGGGCTTATTCCTAGTCAGCATTCTTGCAGTTGTTTTTTGTTTTTAATAGGTATAGAGGTATAGCCCAAATTCAGAGACAGAAGTCTCCCTACTTGTCGGTTAGAGCATCTCCTTCCATGTTCAATAATACCCTTCAAGGCACAAGAAGTATTTTACACTCACGTTCCTTTCTCATACTTAGTTGTTCAACTATCAAGCATCTTGATTAATCCACTCTTCAGTGCTACCATCCCCAGCACTAAATAAAATGAAATCTAAACCTTTTTCTTAGACCACTACCATTTCTTTTCCTCTAACAGTCCTTTTATGTCTTAGGGTTTCATTTGTAGAAAAAAAATAATGTGGTCATGCTAGAATGGTCCTAGCATCTTTGAAGCCTAGAAAAAGCCTAGTATTGCCCACTCCATGATCCGTCCCAATTCAAGATATTTTTCTCTGTTTTTATTAGTAGTGATCATAGAAGTATTTTTATTTTAGATTGGTACTTGCTTTTACACTGTCATTTTGCTAGGCTACTGAAAAGTTCAAAGTAGACCTGTCATTTTTGAACTACAATTTCATTAATTCCCAGGTAATTTCTCCTACTATAGTACCTCTCTCTTTGTGGCTTCCTCTCTTTCTGTGAGCGAATCTGTCTTTCACTATTCTCAATATGAGAGAGAACACTTCCTGTTAGTGACATCATCCATGTTAAAGATATGAAATTCAGCTGACATTTCCAGACTCATGATCTAGAAATATTATTAATATGTGGCAGATCAGACTGTTCTGCACTATATACTTCTAGACTGCCAAAGTCCTGGATACGGCAGAAAGGGGTGAGAGATGCTTTATGCCACCACAGCAATCCTGATCGACTTTGGAGCAGCACTAACATCATTAACAACCTGTTACCACTCTTAAGGATAGTCAGCACAATATGAAAACACGCAAATGAGTAAATATAAAACACAAAGTATAGTATCAATTTAAGCGTATAAAGAATGGTACAAGGTTAGATTCTCTATGAAACTGGATGAATCCATAGTTAGAAGAACAAACCCTATTAAACCCTACCAAACATAACGTTTAAAAAATATCGTATTAAAGGGCAGTTCAGCTGGGTGATGACTACCTTTAAACTTCACAGAACTCAATGAACACCATTTAGTTTAGACCGTGCCCTTGAGTAGTATTTCTTTTCAGCGCTGAGTGTATTTATTATTGGGAGCCATCCGGTTCCCTCCAAGTGGCACAGACCCAGGCAATTTGGAGCGGTGGTGTGCAAAAGCAGCTGTGTTCTTCTCACCCCCTGGGTTGCACTGAACATTGCCTGGTCACAGCAAGGATCAGGGGCTCTGTCTTTATTCTTTCCGTTCTACAAAACCACTTATTTTTGCAGTTAACGGTGACTTTGCAGTAAATATATGTTCTGGGCAGCAAAAAGCAAAGAGTACGTTGGTGGCACAAACCACAAGGTGTTTGTTTTATTACTCTCCCTTTAACATTGTTTTTTATCAGGTAGAGTTGCTCCAGAGCTGTTTGACTTCTGCACGTGTTCCAGCTGTACAATAAGCTGTATTTGTGCAGTACTTCTGTGTTGGAGAGTTGAGACTGAGATGACTGCTCTCTAGATGTTTTTTTCCATTAAACTTATAAAACACATTTTGAATGTAATGCAGTTAAGATTATTATGGTCTAAACTATGTATGCCAGTTTAAAATGAGGTTTTCACCATTATGACAGATTTGGATAGAAACATTCAACCAAGGAAGGCAAACCGTGACTCTAAAGGCAACTTGAAATCAAGAGTGTGTAAGACGAACTGTTACGTTCTCAAGAGACAATTTCTAGCTGAAGGAATCAAATGCTTTAGAGTCCTTTATCTGTATTTAGTGAAGTGGCCATGCTAACAGTCAATTAGATATGGAGATTAATGCGGGGGAGACATTATTACAGTATGTTGTACGAAAAGCATAAATTAAAAAATTATATTCAAACTTGCAATTTTTTGCACACACAGCACTGACTTTTGTACCATATGTAGACACACTGAAGTGCAGCAACAAAAGTAGTCAGGATCTTAACAACTTCTTTTTCTCTTCCAGAGTTCAGCTATTTTCCCAGATAGCTAAAATCGAATTATACCTATTGCAGGCTCTATTTATACACACACACACACTCCCTCCCTCCCTTCCTCCCTCACTCCTTTACTTCATGTAGCAAACTGCTTATGCCTGTATTGTGCTTATGAACTGGTGAGAATAAAAAAAGAAGTTAAACTTAACTGGCTGCTAGATAAATACCAACTTTCTGGTCACAAACAAATATTCAGCAGAGTTAGATATTTTTATTTTAAGAAGACAGTCAAAAAGTTTATCTTCTGAGAGCTATCATGCCTGCACTAAAAAGATGGGCAACAAAATTGTCTGACAAAATGTTAGGATGGTGAGAAAATTTAATAAATGGAAAAGCTCCCCCAAAGTAGCCTTTCAGAAAGTTTGTGGTCTTATTAATAGAGCTAGGCAAATCCATCCCTTACTGTTGCTGTGAAATAGTCTTGCATAACCCTACTTTCAGGACAAGTATGGGTATAAGTGGGCTGCCTGGAACTTTAGAAGGGTGGAAAACTAAGAGGTGTTTATTCCATTCCTGAAAAGGAAACTAATTTTGGTTACTGAAGTTTGTAATTTAAGGATATGAAGGATGCAGGGGCTGCTCTGCAGTTACTTATAAATATTTTTGGTTAATGTCAACATTTCTGAATGTTTGTTGTAGTAATCCATTAGCTTCATTCAACAGCTAAGTAACATTCAACATGTAATTCAACAAGTAATCCATTAGCTTCATTCAACAGCTATATTTTGATCTGAATTAGTTGGTTGATGTTCTTTTTTTTCCTCTTAAATGTATAGTGTTAGATTTTAAGACAGTAGAAAGACCATATAAGCATGTTACCAGCAAGAATTGACTATTATCACTATACTAATAGAAAAGCTCTGAACTGATGCAGCATTCTTTTCCTCAACCATATTGATGCAAAAATCTCACATCACTGAAAAAGAAAAAGTTGTAACAGCCATTTTTTATGTGTAATTCCAAATTAGGCTTAGTAAAAGTGTCCTTTCTTAGAAAAAAGAAAAAAAAGGGTTTTTTTTAATGTTCAAGATTATATTCCTTTTATTGTGACAGAGATGATATATAATCTGATGATACCCTCACCTTGACTCCTTCACTCTGGTGTTTTTCAAGTTTTGAGAATTTTGTCTTATGGACTTAAAACAGAACATGCTGTAAGAACAGTTTTTACTGCCTTCTCTCCTTCAATTTTCTTAGCAGGCAGACACTTGATGGTGCCTGTCTTTAATGGTTCAGAGAAGCAGAGCCTCAGTTAAAGAAAATGTCTTTAATTGTTTTAAGAGTCCTGGTCTGACGTCTATAACATTCCACAATTAATTTTTCATAGATTCTAAATGTTTCATCTTTTCTTCTTGAAATCTCTATTTCATTCCCAGATCATCCTCTCAAGAGGATGATTACTTTATTATTTATTAAATTGCCATGTGAATTATTATAAATAAATGCTACTGTGTTTACAACAGGCTCCTCTTGACCATATGCCATCTTTATAAATATCTAGATAAGCATGAACAAAAATCTAGTAGTATGCCCAACCACCAGCGCTCCTTTGAATCCAAAAAGCATACAGATGCTCAGGGCACTTCTCTGGGTGCTGGGTACTTCACCTTTCCAGTGCTTCCCGCTCTGGTGCAGGATTGTTGGGTCGGGAAATAGAAGACCAGGAAATTTGAGCCCACATCTCTACTTGTGGTGAACAGCGGTACTCTTTGTGCCTTGATGTTTCCCTTTCATTTATGTTATTATTTCCACAAGGGTCTAGGTTCTTGTTCACAGTTTCCTTGCAAGCCATAATCATCTCAGAAAGCTTTTGGAGCTCACGTTCACTAAAAAGCCTATAGAGAAGGACAACCTAAATAATAGCATAACATATTTTGACAGGGCCAATTTAGGTTGAGAGAATTGTTGTTTTCTTGCTGAAGACTTATTTATTTATTTTTGGCAAATTCTTTTAACAGAACTTAGATGAAGTTAAATGAAAAAGGAATTCTTTTTCGGTTAAAATATTTTAAAAGACTCACAAAAGGAAAATGCACATACAACTAAGGTAAGTATTTACATTCTTGTAGTTTCTGAACATAACATTAGCACAGATTTATGACAGAAGAAAAAATTGATCTAGACACAGAATGCAGACAAGGTGTAATCGTTATTGACTCATTAATTTAAAATCTTTTTTTTCTGTACAAATTATGTAATCAGAATAATGTTATGCAGGGAATTGGTGATCTTAATGACTCTTACAGCTGGTTAACTATCTTCATTCTGTTTACAGATTAAAATTATATACTTGTTTGTTTGAAGGAGCAAATGGAAAAAAAATCTTTATTCTGAGAACTGTCAGTGTAGCCCTAAATTTACACGCTGTGTCACCTAATACCTCCTAGAAATACTGACTTCTGAAACTGGCCATTTCTTCCCAGAACTCACCCGAGGGTCAAATCAAGCCTTGCATCTGAAGACTGAATAAACAGGCTTTGCATTCTTGTGTTGTTCTTCTTAGGGACAGCAAAATTGATTTTGTAGAGCCATTGCTGAAGCAGCAAAAATGCAGGTTATTATAATAATGATCGCTCATTACGCTAAATTCCTATTTACGGGTTAAATGGAACCCCTTGTGTGGAGATAATTTTTCTAGCACAATTGTAAACTCTTGCAGACCCTTTTTACTTCCTCCTGCCCATTTTGGCGGATTCTTCTAGACAGAAGAACCACAGCAGGGTTTAGTGCTCTTCTTCTGGAGGTGGGGATTGGACTCCTCATCTGCAGCGACTGTCCCTGCGGTTCTGCTCTTGCCTCCAGCTCTGAGTCACTGGGCTTGGGAAATTAAATTACTTTTCCTCACATTCCAGTTTTCTGCAGAAAAAGGATGCAAATATTCACTTTTGTAAAGTAGCTGGGAGTCCTGACAGGAGGTAACGAGGTAACTCTTACGAGCTGTTATGGGAAAAAACCCTGGCAGCTCATTGTGCCAGGCGCTCAGGGCTGCAGAGTACCTCTGCCTGTCCTGGTTGTGCCTTATTCCCGCACTGTGTGCCTGCCGGGGAACTGCGAGGGAACCGTCCCTCAGAGAAAGGGTTACACACAATGGCTAGAAGAGTAAACCTAAGTGAGTTTTGTTACCTGTAGTCTGGAGATAACCCAGCCAGAGAAGACCGTGCCCTACTCCTAGGGCAGGAGAGAGTGAGGAACCCTGGGAGGATGCTTCTTTTCCACGTGGATTCCTCAGACTGGTTTTGCACCTCTCGCAGCCCCAATTTGGTGGGGGTTTTTTGCCCCATCACCTTTCTTTGACCAATTTCACCACTTGGAACTTCCTCCCAGAGGCATGGCTCTGTGCCTCACTGATTTTTGGGACGGGGGATGGGGAGGGGGGACAACCGCTCCTTCCAGGAATGAAGCTCTTGGTGGCTGGTGTTCTCCTCAGGACTCACTGCTGTGGCCACCAGCCCTCCCACCAGCCCCAGGCATTGGGAGCCCAACAGTCGCCACCACCAGCCTTGCCCTGAGCCCTGGAGCTGCATGGCACTGAACTGGAAACCCAGGAAGAAACCGGCGTGGCTCAGGCTTTGAGTCTCTGCAATCATAGATCATAGATCATAGAATGCTTTGGGTTGGAAGGGACCTTTACAGGTCATCTAGTCCACCCTCCCTGCAAGAGCAGGGACATCTGTAACTAGATCAGGTTGCTCAGAGCCCCATCCAACCTGACCTTGAATGTTTCCAGGGATGGGGCCTCCACTACCTCTCTGGGCAACCTGTTCCAGTGCCTCACCACCCTCATCGTAAAAAATTTCTTTCTTAAATCCAGTCTAAATCTGCCCTCCCTTAGTTTAAAACCATTGCTCCTTGTCCTGTCACAACAGGCCTTGCTAAAAAGTCTGTCCCTGTCTTTCCTATAGGCCCCCTTTAAGTACTGGAAGGCTGCTGTAAGGTCTCCCCGCATCCTTCTCTTCTCCAGGCTGAACAACCCCAACTCTCTCAGCCTGTCCTTGCAGAAGAGGTGCTCCAGCCCTCAGATCATTTTCGTGACCCTCCTCTGGACCCGCTCCAACAGCTCCATGTTCTTCTTGTGCTGAGGGCTCCAGAGCTGAACACAGTACTCCAGGTGAGGTCTCACCAGAGCAGAGTAGAGGGGCAGAATCACCTCCCTCAACCTGCTGGCCACGCTTCTTTTGATGCAGCCCAGGATATGGTTGGCCTTCTGGGCTGCGAGTGCACATTGTGGGCCCATGTCCAGCTTTTCATCCATCAGTATCCTCAAGTCCTTTTCCACAGGGCTGCTCTCAATCACATCACCCCCCAGCCTGTATTGGAACCGAGGATTGCCCCAACCCGGGTGTAGGACCCTGCACTTGGCCTTGTTGAACCTCATGAGGTTCACACAGGCCCGCTTCTCCAGCTTGTCCAGGTCCCTCTGGATGACATCCCATCCTTCTGGCATGTCAACTGCACCACTCAGCTTGGTGTCATGTGCAAACTCACTGAGGGTGCACTTGATCTCGCTGTCAATGTCATTGATGAAAATCTTGAACAGCACTGGTCCCAGTACGGACCCCTGAGGGACACCACTTGTCACTGATCTCCATATGGACATCAAGCCGTTGACCGCTACCCTCTGGATGCAACCATCCAACCAATTCCTTATCCACTGAACGGTCCACCCATCAAATCCGTATCTCTCCGATTTAGAGAGGATGTTGTGGGGGACCATGTCAAAGGCTTTACAGAAGTCCAGTTAGATGACATCCATTGCTTTTCCCTTGTCCACTGATGTGGTAACTCCCTCGTAGAAAGCCACTAGGTTGGTCAGGCAGGACTAGCCCTTAGTGAAGCCATGCTGGCTGTCTTGAATCACCTCCCTGTCCTCCATGTGCTTTAGCATATCTTCTAGGAGGATCTGTTCCATGATCTTCCCAGGCACAGAGGTGAGGCTGACAGGTCGGTAGTTCCCAGGGTCATCTTATCTATCCTTTTTAAAGATGGGCACAATGTTTCCCTTCTTCCAGTCACCAGGGACTTCACCTGACTGCCACAATCTCAGCACACAAACATCAACATCAGTTCCTACCGCTCCTCTTTCGTATGTTTGTATTGAGGCTTTTGGTTTTCAGCCGAGAAGTAAAATAATAATTTATTATTGATGAAGGAAACATTGAATTATATTAAATTATGGGGTTTGTGTGTAACTTGCGGCACACAGCCGTCTTTCCCCTATCTGCGTACGCTTTTTAAAACTAGTATATGCACTTCCGCAGGTTGCTTTATAGCCAATGAGCTGCTGTTCCCTACGCATTGTAATGGGTGAGGTGAATGCAGTTACATTCGATTGCAATGTACGTGAATAACGCTTATTATTCGCTTTCTGTAATGACGACCTGCGAGGCCGCCAGCGCTAGACCTCGCGTTACGAGTACGGATGGAGCAGGAATGGCTTTGGAGGAGTTGAGGGAGGGAGGGAAGGAGGGAAGGAAGGAAGGAGGGGAGGAAGGAGGAAGGGAGGGCGGCGCTGGCGAGACGCGGCGGCGCGGAGCGGACGCTCCGCGCCGCCGCGTCTCGCCAGCGCCGCCCTCCCGGGGCGCCCTTTCCCCTCGCGCCGCTCCTGACCAATGGGCGGCCTCGGCCCCGCCTGTTCCGCCGGCGTGTCCGCGTGCGAGGGGCCGCTCGCGCCTCTTCCTCTCAGGCGGGGGCCGCGCAGCGCGGCTCTGCCAGCTGAGCTGAGCTGAGGTGAGCCGAGCCCAGCCCGCCCGCTCTCTCCCCACCCCGGGCCTCACGTCGCTCCGCCGGGCCGGGCTGAGGGGGGAGTGCGGTGGGGGAGCCGCCGGGGCCGGACTGAGGGACTGCCGGGGGCTGGGAGCTGCCGCGCCTCCGGCTGGCAGCGTGGGGCGGGGGCGGGTGTTTCTCCTCGGCCTTTTCGAGGCGGAGGCCTCGACTCGGCCGCCGCGCTCTGCCTGGAGCGTCTCTCGCCGGGAGGAGAGGGGGTGGAGGGTGGGCGGCGGGACCCGGGGCTGTCGCGGGGCCTTCAGCGTGCCGTGCTCTGTGCTTTCAGATGCCCCCGAAAAAGGGAGGCGACGGGGTTAAATCGCACCCGATCATCGGAAGGTTTGGGACGTCCCTGAAGATCGGGATCGTCGGGCTGCCAAACGTTGGGTAGGTGGTCAGGGGAGCGTGGGGCTGGGGGCCGGCGGCGGGGCGGAGGAGCAGGCCGGGACCTCCCGGTAGGCCGGGGCTCCCCGCTCTCCTGAGTTTGCTTCTGCTCCAGGTAGAGTGACCTGACACAGCTTCTGGGCGAAGATAGATGTCTATAGATGCGTGTACGAGCCGAGGGGTACAATCTAAGTCTTTTTGCTCAGTGATAGACTTACATCTTAAGCTTGAACTATTTATAGGTGGAGCGACGTAAAACACTCGGGTAGCATGAGGCAGGTACGTACAAGTCTGGACAAGACAATAGTGAAGAATTAAAAGAAAAAAAAAGTCTTAGCAATTGCTGAGTTTTATAAAATACTACGTCTTTTGCATTTCCTTACTTCCACTGTTGTGTATGTGTAATGCATGTTTTTATGCAAATACACATGTATCTACATACAAATTCCTTTTATATTTTATTTTTTTGGAGAGGATGATGTGCACAGGCAGGGGTTAGTGATACTGTAAGTGACGTTAGCAATGAAGAGGACTTCCATTCTTGAAACTTCTTCAGAGTTTGTAATGAAAAAAGTTGTGTAAGTTACAGTTTGGGAGAGACGATGGAAGATGAATTGTTCTCTGTCACGTTTCTCATTTGTAGTTGTTATGGCTCAAAGGAACTACACTTAAGGCACTTACTTAAGAAGGATGATGAATTACCTGGAGAATATCTCTATGAAACTATTGGTATTAATTCGTGTATCTTATTTACTAAAAGAAGTTCTCAGCAGTCTCAAACGTTAAATATTTAAAAAATTAGAGGAAAAGTCTTTGAGCGTGTCTCAGAGCCATAAGTACTGCTTTCTTGTCTTTTGGTTATAATTTATTTTATTTTTCAGGCTGTAGGTAAGTTGCACACCAGAAAGGATGTAATTAGCAGTAACATTGTATAACATGTCAGTGGGGAATAATAGCATTTGCAGTTATGTTATGATGTAACTTTCAAAGAAAATTGTGACTGACTTTTGGGCACGTTGGCTGTATGCAGGGCAGCTTTCAGATTTTTTTTTTTTTCCAGTGGCTGAGAAGTTATTTGAAAATAAAAAAACCCAACCAACCAACCAAACCCAGAATATTTATGGTAGAAGATTCAGGAGTTGATTAAGAATTTTCTCTTAGCAATAACTTAAGAATTTCTCTCTTTAATAAATGTCAACTAACAAAATAATCTGCTACTTGGTTTAAGCGAAAATGTTCTTTTTTCCCCTGATACCACTTTTAGGTTTTTTCCATTAATATTTAACAAGGATGAAAAATGTTTGGTAAGGTAGAACTGTATCTTCATATGCACAAAAGATTACAATTACTTGTAATTGATTAACAGATGTGGTTTGCTTTCTACGCCCCTTTTTTCTCTTTTGATTGTTGACTTTTATTGCTTAGATACTGAAATTATGTTAATACATAAATAAATCTGAAGAAACAATACAGTTGTGGAAAGAGTTGGTGAGTCTTGGCGCTAGTTCACTCAGAGTAAGTTTCAAGCATCCTCATTGGTTTCTCACTTTGTGCTTGAGGAAGATGTGTAGTGGCCAGTAGAGCTGTGCTTTGCTTTTCACTTAAAATTTATTTGCTAACTCCTTTGTGCAATACAGTCACTTAGGGGAATTTTCAAGGGCAGGGACGAGAGGTAAATATAATCGGGTTTCAATGGGACACTCCGTATGTGTATTTGAAAGTGTCTTGTACTAGAATCAGGGCAATGGTCACTCTTGTTGAAGTAAAGGGAAAGTTCAATATTGCTTTTGGGTTGGACTAAGATGTGTTTCTCTCCAGCCCTTTTAAATGCTTCTAATTTGAATTTCTTTACGAACATGTGTATTTTGTTTGTAGGAAATCAACATTTTTCAATGTGTTAACAAAAAGTCAAGCAGCGGCAGAAAATTTTCCTTTCTGTACTATTGATCCAAATGAGAGTCGAGTGCCTGTGCCAGATGACAGATTTGATTTCCTATGCCAGTATCACAAACCTCCAAGGTAACTCAAATTCTTAATATTGTTCTTCAGTTGAGCAGCTGAAATAGTATTACTGAACCCAAAGTTTTCATAGAAGTTTAATGCAACTATAATGTCTTTAAGTTTTTACTGACATCTGGTTTAGAATGTGAAATTATATATGTACCTGGATTATACTTCTCCCCTGCCAGTATGACCTTTGTGGTATGAGAATATGAGAATGAGAAATCTAGGAGCTGCTAGTCATTGCTCAGCACCATTTGGTGCTTGGTGTTCCTGTCTTTGAAAGTAGTGGCTCCCAGGTGACTTGGAGGATCTTCTGAAGAGATTTGGAAAATGAACAGTAGTGAACATACCTAATGTGTCATAAGGTTGCTCATTTGTAAAATTTCTACCCTGTATTTTGTATTGTTCAGAATATTGTATATGGTGTAGGTAGCCAAACAAATATCTATGAACATATCTGTGTCCTCAATCTTTTGACAGTGAGCTTTATGGGCAGCCTTTTTTCCCCTGACTCTTCCTCTCCTTTTTATAGGCTCTGCTACTTGTTACCTGGTATATTCAGGGATATTCCTACAATACATCTCTTCTAATTGCTTCCTTATTCTAGGAGTGTATCAATTTTGTCACATCAATGGTTTTTGCTATTGACTGTTTCCATAATCTGCTCTATATGTTCAGTGTGGGAACTAGATTTTTTGCTTGAACAGCAAAACTTAAGGTGCTTTCAGAAAACAGAAACTTAAAGACACTTGTGACTTGTTAATTTCAGTTTGCAGTTACTGGCAGAGATATCTTGAATAAAGTGAGTGTACGTAAATCATAGGGCAAATTAGCATGCACGTCTGTTCTTTTGTTGAACACTTGGGCCTCGGTTTTAGAGCCAGATCACACCCACAATTAAAAAAGATTGATTAGTCACCGATCAAAGATCCATTTGTTAACTTAATTTGCAGGTCCAAACAATTTGCTTCCGGCTGCAATTCCTGTGTACTTTTCAAATACTGAAAAATGCATTAATATGGAGCTGTTTGTTTAGGTGCATTGTTGTAACATGTTATCTTGTTTTTCCTGCTCAAGTGAGTAGTAAGCATACTTGTTACTGTATGGATCATAAAACAAAACTCTGCTGAATTTGAGATAAAACTTTCTGACTGTTGGTTGTGCAGAGATAATGGTGTGGCTTGTAAGTTTTATTGACAAATTTGTTCTAAATTGTAGTGTTATTGCTGCTTTGGCCACATCAATAATCTCTTTTTCTTCTGCCTTAGCTATGACTGGCTACTTCTAAATTAATAGATGAAGTGACAAAGAGGTTATTATGTCTCCCCTCATGCTGCCTTTGGCAGTCTAGCCTTACAAGGAGTGCTAAGATTGTAAATACCTGTATGCGTGTTCTCCAACTCGCAAACTCTCTCTCTGGAAAAATAATCACCCTTAAATATTAATGAAAATAGTATATTTACTGAATACAGATTCTGTATTCAGATTACTGAATCTGTATTCAGTAAATATACTGAATTGGATAATAAGCTGGTTATAAATAGTAAGTCAGCTTTCATTTGAATGGTCTTTTGACTTTAAGAGAGTATCTGTTACTTAAAATCAATGGATGTGGGGATTAGCGGGTATTTATAGCTCCTGAGTTCACTTATGCTGCTTGTACAATTTTAGTATTTCACTATAACAGTAATAAAGCAGTGATAATTAGTGATAATTCAGTAGCACAGTAGGCCAGAGTAACTCTCTTGAGCTGTTTGTGCTCGTCTGAGACTAACTCAGGAAAAGGCCGCTATGGTCATGAAGATATACAACTGAATTGTAATTTAAATTCCTTAATTTCTCTTGTATAGTCTTGATTTTGTTCTTCATCTTTATGTAGTAAGTTCTGTGTTAATTTTCTACTTGTTTGGATTAGTAGGCGTAATCAGTCTGTGCATGCAGAATGTTTTATAAACAGTGAGTTCTCTTTAAATTAGACTCTTGTCTAGCCTCAAGATTTTGTCTTTTAAAATCTAAAGCATTCAGGTTTTTATTTCCCTAATGCTACACTTAGTCATCACATAACTGCAGTCATTGTTTGGAGGTGGGGGGAAAAAAAAAAAAGGGACTTTGTCTTAACTAAAATAACGTATGACAGGCCAAAGTGATCTTGCCTTGATGCCTGCTCTGAGCAAGGGAAGGGAAGAACAGAACAGGACTGGGCTGGGCTGGCAGTTGCTGTCTGTCACACTGAGCTGCGATTGCTGCTGCTACAGAGAGATGGACTCTATTGCCGAGAATATTGCTAGTATGGGTTTGTGGCTGTTCTGCCATTGGAGGAAGAGTTAGGCTCTTCAGGTACTGTTTGTTCCTTGAAGATCTGGTCCTATCTCCAAAAGAAGAAAGCATCAGCTGGGATGGGACTGGTGTGCGGTTACTTGCTAGCCCATGCTGAAAGCTAACTGGTATTACTTAATTGGAAATGTAAATGTTTGTAACTGAAATCATGTAGGCAACAACTTAGAGACTATTATGTGAAGGTAAATCTGTACTTAATAGATTAAGGTACGCCTCCAGAACTTATAACCTGTGCTTTTTTTCTTTCTGCAGCAGTGGATGATGTATATGACTGTTTACAATAAATAAGTTCAGTGATATAGACTGTACACAGAAGGTGGGCTCCAAGAATTTCCAGCAAAAACTGCTATGTTGCTGCTGAATTAATTAGATTAGCAAATTTCCTTGAGCTTTAATGTTACCTATTACTTGCTTTCTGGTGTGAATGAAATTGTGGATATTAAAAAAAAGAGACCTTAATATATTAAAAATAATTCTGAATGCTTGTTACTTTAAGGTCTTAGTTTATGTTGTTACTAACAATTTATGTATTTAAACTACTTATATGTTTGCTTCACATTTTATACAGCATTCATTGAAAACTCATATTTGTTACATTGTGCAGCATGTAGCTTTTTCAGAAAGGAAAGACTGTTGGCTTTTTCTTTTGTTGTCCTCCTACCCCGTTCCCCCAACACGGGTACTTTCAGGCAAGGTTTGACAGACTAATGATTGAATTAGTTCCAGTTTAGTAATTGGAAAGAGAATACTTTCTTTGGACTGATTCACTTCAGCAGGAACTAAAGTAGAAAGGTGTATTTCCCCCCCAATCTATGAATCTGAAGCAGGTAGCAGAGGATGAGATCTGCTAATTCTAAAATGGAAAAAGAGATGTTCTTCATCTCAGCAGGTAGCTCCTGCCTTGAAAATTGAGACTTGGAAGCCAGAAACAGTTGATCTGTTAACTGCGGTTAGTATTTTAATGGGACATTTTGTGTTTAGAAGTGATGGGTTTCCTACGCAAGAAAAGAACTGTGTGTGTAACGCATCTAAAGAAATTTTAGTAACTTAATAAAAGCTTTAATAAAGCTATTCTTGTGCATTTTTTTGTTCTAAATTTCATTAAGGTGGTGCTTAATCACATTAAGCCTAAAAATATTTTTTAATGTATGTCAAACTGATGTCATTTGGACAAGTGATTTGTGTCATAACTCACAAATATCTTGAAAGTCTCTGAGTATATATACCCACCAGGCTTAGCCTGTACGGTCCTGCCTACTACCACAGCTGTAGCGTACTGTTCCTGACCAGGAGTTGTGTCTCAGTGGTGACATTTTATTCAAGCCTCAAAATTATTTTGAGTGAGGGGGTGGAGGAAACTGCTATTTCCTCTTTTTTTTTTTTTTTTTTTTTTGTGCCCCAGATAATCTCCTCACTGCAATTATTTGCATTCTTTCTTCTTTACTTTAAACTATATGATTAACTAAAAGAAATACTCAGGTAGAAGCAACATAAGCCTAAGCTATGTTTTAACTGTAAATAATTAAAACTGAAGGACTGTATTGGCTGATAGCAATCAACCTGTGTGAAAACATTAATTAAAAAAGTGATTTTTAAAGTCCATGTTTCTGCTTCCTCCTCTGGTTAAAATCAAATGAGATTATAAGCAGGAATGAGTAAAATGTAAGTAGTTCGGTTCATCCTTTCTCAAGTTACCAGTATTCATTTAATTCCTTGTTTGTTTGTACCTGTAAGCAGGTGCATTGTCTTTCACATATGTGTTCACAAAACACACAGCTTATTGCAACCACAAACATTTCTATTTAACTTAGACTGTTTTTAATCTATCTTGGATGTCCTTTTCAAACTTAAATTTTAAGGCAATCCTGGTTATCTTGCAGGAGGATAATATGTAAAGTGCAACCACCCCTCTTCAGCTCTAGCACTGTCCAGTGTATTTCAGGATCTATGTCCTTTTTGTCAGCAAATTGCTTTGGTTCGTTCTGTTGCATGGTAGATTGTTAAAATCCATGCATTCAGACCTTTAGTGCTCAAGTGATGGTTACTGAACTAAATCTGAATAACTTCCATTGTTGTCTAGGTTATGAAAGTCCTGTGTAATATGAAATAAAAGTTCTCTTGAACTTATTGTAGGATAGCATATTCAGATACTTGATAAAGTTTTGAAGTCAAAATTTTGTAATCAGTTGGTGGAAGGTACTACTTAGAAACCAGATCAGCAGTGGGACTTTTTGAATGACATCATGTGGGACTTACTCTAGGTTTAAAAAGAGCATTTATATAAATGAAAACCACCTGTAATTCCAGAGTGAAACATGAATAACTTAGCTGGATGTAACTCTGGCATATCAGCATCTGTAAGAGAATCCCATTTTTTACAGAAAACAACTGAAAGTTGGCAAGTATATCCTGTTGTTAATGTGCTTCTTCCTTTGGTGTTACTGAGTTTGCCTGCTCTTCAGTTAGTTCTGAGCCTGTGTAAATCAACTTGGCTGTGATGTTTGTTCTAGCATTGCAAATGAACAAATTGCATTTGCCAGCAGTGAATGAAAGACCTTAAGTAGTGGTGACTTGAGCCATCTTTTCTGCCTGGTGGGAGAAGGCAAAGTTTAATTAGTTGTATTTTGTTGGTGTAATAACTTACTGAATAGTTTGAGAATGCAGGCATTTGATATACACAGGACACTGAGTATGTGTCTTCATCCACATTGAATCTTTTACCTTTTTATAATTCATGTAAGTGAAATTTAATTAGCAGATTTTTCACTTCTGGTTCATGTGCTATTAGGTTCAAGTCTTGTTTGTCAGTACCACGGATAAAATGCTATTAATGAAATTGTTCTTGCATAGAAA
This sequence comes from Mycteria americana, assembly GCF_035582795.1. Lineage (NCBI taxonomy): Eukaryota > Metazoa > Chordata > Aves > Ciconiiformes > Ciconiidae > Mycteria > Mycteria americana. The sequence goes on from NC_134373.1 coordinate 19,939,348, forward strand.
TGACCAGAGTTCATCTGCAGTACCTAGTTCTTCAGAAGCAGATTCCTTTAATTACCCTGTGAGGTATTTTGCTTACATTGGCCAAAACTGCTTGCAAGGTTGACTGCAGAAACTGTAATAGGGAGTACAGTCTCCTGGAAGAGGGGGGGACTGTGAACTGTTCTTTTCTGTTTGGAAATGAGCCAAAAATAGTGGTGAGGACAGACTGAGAGTTGAATGGCTTTCTAAGAAGTTGTCACAATATACATGTTCTTCTATGTTGCTACTTCTACTTCAGGTCATTTGTGAACTCTTAACGGATGACTCCTACTTAAGTTATATGAATTTTCGGGAAGGAAGAAGAGTTTCCCTTTTCTAACAGACATCAAATAACAGCTTTTAAAGGCAGAAGAACCTGTGCTGGAACCAGGAGATGAGTAGCACATTGGGCTTTACCGAAGAGAAAAGGGGAGCTGGACATTTTACCCTAATACTGAAGAATCTGGCCTTTTTGGTATGTGGGACTGGGACCTAGGATTAGGTAGAGTTTGAGTTGAGAGAAATTTCTTGAACTACTCAAGAAATGAATAAAAAGCGAGTGTGTTACGAGAATTATCAATGAGGCTTACTGGAAAATTGCTGCATTTTGAACTTAGTTGAAGCTGTCATGTGGCTTTTCGGGGTCCCTTGGTGGATGTGAGGTTTCAGTAAACTGTAGTAAATGCTGCAGAGAAATTATTGGGGTATTGTTTTCACTGGAGAAGAGAGATTGTGGAAACCTGGAAGAATGAAAACCCAGGGAGAGAAACAGCATTCTGGTTATGATGTTTCAATCTAAGTCAAAGCTTCAGGTATATGCTGCCAGCAAGGTTTCTCAACTAAACAATTACTTGTGGAAACTCGAGAAATAATTGTATGCCTCTTCCTGTCAAATTTTGGAAGAAAAATATATGCACAACAAATTGCAGATACCGTATGTATGTGCATTTTAAAAGAAAAAAGGTAACTGGTTGCATTGTACTGTTCAGTACTACTGTACTGAACAAACAGGTCAGGTAAAGAAGCTCCTCTTGCCTGTTTAAAGAACTGTTTTGCACAGAAATTTGAAACAAAGTTGGTGAGAAATAGGCCTCCTCCCCTGCAAAATGCATAACCCTATGGATGCGTAAGTCTCTTATTCCTGAATAAATATCCTAACCACTGGACCACAAAACTGTACTTTTTGTCCCAGTGAGTCTTGTGCTTTGTTGCACAGTAGCTCATACAGTGTAGTATGCTAACACAAAACCACTGTTGCTGTATTTCTAAGTGAGGTAAAAGATTCTTGCTCAAGGATTATACCTGTGCTTAAAATGTAGAGATACTTCTGGATTTGGTAATCTGTTTCATATCATAAATTCCTGTGACATGCTTTATGGTAGATTGGTGTTGCACTGATTTGTACAAATGATCAGTTGATGCCACCTGTTCCTGATCATCATTTGAGACTCAGTGACATTATGCTAATGTTGACTAACGAATCTTAAGAAATGGAAATTAATCTGTTTAGGGGAGGGGGAAAAAAAAGAACAATCCAGTTAAGTCTTCTACATTTAAAAGAACTAAAATACACTTGAGAGATATGGTACTTTTCCTCCATTCTTCGCAGTGTTTTCTGTTTATTTAGTTTCATAATGTTTACTCTTTGTCTTTCAGAGCATAGGCAAGTGTGACTAGTTTGTGCCTTTATCTGCTTTTCTCTGTATTCATCTTTCTATGGTGAAACAGAGATTTAGGCTTAGGAAAGGGGCTGCCAAGAATGGGGATGGTTTTATTTTGCTTGGCATGTTTGCTTTGTGGTACCCAAGGTGAAGGTGAGAAAACATCCTGGAAACCCGGATACTGGTCTTCAAAGGTCTCTTGCTTGTATTAGTCAACTGTGAAATAAATGTGCTGGGGTTTTCTTTCCATTGTCTAGCAAATGAGGTTGATTCTGGTGATAGAGTGGTCCATCTGCATGTGAAGGTATCTGTCTTGCTCTAATGTGGCATCTTTGTAGTGAAAGTGTGAATTCTTCTGATGGCTGGCCAGGAAGTTAATCCTACCAGAATGATAGGGGGAGCATAGAATGAGAACATTTCTAACACCACCTTTGTTTTTCTTAAAACACAGTTTAAAATGACAATGGAGAAGTGCTTTAAAGAGTGGCATTTTTCTGCCTTGCTGTTGACTTAAGTTACGTGTCAAAAACCAAGGAATTATAACTGCTGTTTCTTCTGAAGTATGTATTAGCTCTGTGGTTCTGTCAGGCAAAAGGAGTTATTGGGTTAATGCATTAATAGAGTTACTGGTTTCTGTCTTCAGAATGTGCATTACTCTTGGTAGTGTGTTAAACTTAAGGATTTGCTGTTTCCGTTTGAGTTCGTGTACTGGTAGTTAGCAAACTAGCTTTTTTTTTTTTTTTAAGAAAACCACAGTGAGACAAAAATGTGACATTTTCAAAGTTTGTTTACTTCAGAATGTACTTATTTATGTTCGTTCTACTGCATTCAACAGCATTAACTTGCAGTACACAACATCTGTCTTACCAAGGATGGGCCCTTCTTCTCATGGGCCTAGTGAAGTTTAAAAGTCAACACATTGCGTACCTGAATTTAAGTAACTCATGCTATGTTGTAACTATTTTCTAGCGGTTTTTTTTAAGCTCACTCTTCTGGGTATTGTGTTCTATTCATGCTTGTTTCTAAGCACATCACAAAGGTATTAATGACATGAAACATCATTAAGTTCCTAATTTATTGCACCTGACAGGTTTCGTGATACTTTAAACTTCACCTTGGTAAAGAAAAAGATTTTGTCCAGATCTTGTATTGTGAAATTGGTTTACTTGAAAGAAATCTTTTTTCTTGGGAAGTGTTAGAGGAAGATCGAAACCAAAACCAGGATAAGATCTTTTGCTTTTAGGTCACCACATTTCCAGAAATATTGATGTTGCATACTAAGACGGACTCTGATGGATCATCTCTTCCCAAATTAGGGAGTTCATTTCAAGTGAGGCAGCGCATCTGCTAATATTAAACTGTGTTGTGTTATTTGCAGTCAAATGGAAGTGGACAGCACTAAAAAAAAGACAGTTGGAAACTTGTGGTGTTCTACCTAAACTTGTTGCTCTGAGCAGAGACAATGATTTCCATAACTACAGCTTTTTCTGTCTGGGCCATAGCTGCCATATCAGGCATCAGGATAAGAAGAGAAGGGTAGTTTTCGGATGCTAGTGGAGTTTTCTGCTGTTACAGATTTGACAGCAGTCATGCTGTCAAATATTTCAATATTTGAAAAACCAAATACATTTATCAGCAAGCTGTCACAGTAATTAAAGCCCAGTTTGAGCTGTGGACAATAAAGACTTCAAAAGTGTAACACTGTTCAGAGAAGGTTTCTGTATAGGGTTGACTAGGAGGTCACTGGCTAGGTCATCCCTGGCACTCATTCACACCTATGTGGTTGCTTCTGTCTGTGAGCAGCACGACAATGGTCAGTCTTTGGACTTCTTGAGCTAGACCACAGAATTTATATCTTTAGATTTGAATCTGTATTGAAGAACACTCACCATAAAAAAGTTTTTCACTGCTTTACAGATTGGCACTGTATGCTCATGCAGACTTCATAGCGTAAGTCACACCCTTCTCATAGTTGTTATTAAAGCTATGGATATGGGTGTTTTCCATTATACTTACTGTCAGTAAAATAGTGAACTGTTGTATTAATCTTAGCATAGTGCTAATGAAATATAATGGTGATAATTTAAAAGTGTTTGATGGAAATTAAGTAGTGTTCCACTTATTTATTTTGAAGCCATCAAGTTGGAGATCTTGTTGACTATGGTGTGCGGTTTCTCGTCTTTTGCAAGTGAGGAATTGGCAGAATTTCAGCGTGGTCCCGTCTCTGCCACTGTTTCTGATGGTGTTGTCATTTGCATAGACCATATGAAGGTGCTTTTAGTCAACACCTTATCACAAAGTTTTAGGGTTTTTTTTCCCTGACTCAGCTGGATTTTGAGAAGTAATTTGATTTAGAATATACCTGAAAAAGATTAATGCCCATTAAGTTATTTGCTCATTTTAAAACAACTTGAGAATCTGCAGAGGATAAAAGGCTTGCAGTTTATAAATTGCCATATGAATATCCCATAGCTCTAAAGCTTTTTTTCCACTTTTTGTAAACTAATTTGAACTTCATGACCATTTTGTTGTTGCTATATAAAATCTCATGTAGACAAGTCTGCTAACCCATTGCTGTTAACTATGGTGGAAAACATCACAGCTATTTACATTATAATGCCAGCTTCATCTTAACTTGTTTTCTGCTTTCTTTCAAATTGTTTGCATAACCCTGATCACTGCTAGTTTTAATCACCACTGTATTAAAAAAATGCCCTTGTCTTCTGAGAAAGTTGCTTAACTTACTGAACTAAATGGTAATCTTGGAGTTGTGTGATAGCAGAGTGCAATGGCCATTTATGTATCTTATCCCTTTGGTACTATCAGAACTGCTCATTACAGATGACTGACTTCATGCCTCAGTGTTCCAGGCCTGGTTGATTATTCGTATAGTTGTCAGTATGATTCCACACTTAGAAACTAGTTTACTTCATTTTACATGAATAATGACAGAGAAATTAAAGAATGGTTGATGTTTCACATGGGAGGGGGGAATCTTGTCTTTTATACGTTGCACATTAAATAAGGAAGAAAGCTACTGTCATGTATAACTTGTTCTAGAAAAAAGAAATGTCAGATTTTCATGTTCTGAATTTATTTCTGTGCTGAAAGTTTTGGCTAATATGCTTCAGTAATGAAACTTAACTTTTATATTTCAGCAAAATTCCAGCCTTTCTGAATGTGGTGGATATTGCTGGCCTTGTGAAAGGAGCCCACACTGGCCAAGGCTTAGGAAATTCCTTCTTGTCTCATATTAACGCCTGTGATGGGATCTTTCATCTGATGCGTATGTAAACTTATTTAAATGTTCTCTCTGTAGCTTAAGGACAGCATTGTTGTACTCTAAGAACTGTGGAACAAATATCTGTTACAATTTTAACTTTTGCCATTCAATTCAAAGTCATCAGGTTTTGGGTTTTTTCCAAACAAGAAAATCTCCATCCTCTGCTATATAAAGGGTACGTCTTTCTTCATTAGCATCGTGTTGAAGACTTAAAAAGGAAATGGGTTTTTGGAAATCTGCAGTAATGGCTTGTTGTTTTCTTTTGCCAGCAGTGCACGGCAGTTGATTTGTTCAGTTTTCTAAAGGAGGAGGAATGGAATGTGATGATAAAAGGCTGAAATGGAAGTAGAAAATGAAAATACGGAGTTAGTAGCAGACTCTGGGATTCTGTTCCTCACAGGGCAAGCCTCACTTCTTTCCTTTTCCTGATTTCTGTGTGACTTATATTGTGTCTTAACATCCCCCACCCACCCCCCCAATCTCTGTGAATTCTGAACACTTCTCAGTTAGACCAAGGGCTTTGATTCTCTTTTATCACCTATTGCCACAATGCAGAACTGGCCTATTAACAGCACTTACTAACTGAATACTTAAAAGCTTGTTGAAGGTGTATGTTGGTTTGCAATACACTTTGAGTGTTGAAAAAGGCTTCTGGTCTGAAAAGATTGAGCTTAATAATGTTTGTGCAGATTTGAGGAAACTGGACACCTTTGCTGTCTTTTGGTTGGCCATTATTATACAGTGAGTGATGAAACAATAGAACAAAATAAACAAACAAAAAGAAATACTTTTTATTTGGTGATTGGAGCAAAAATTTTTTAGTCGGTAGGGTGTTTCTAAAACAAAGCCCAAAGGCATGGAATGTTACTATCGTATAGTACTCATTTAGATGCTTAGAACCCCTGTTCCCATGAGCATATTTATAAAGAGCATATTTATGAAGCATATTTATAAAGAGCAGTGAACTGATGTGCCTCTACAGTCTGCGTGCTTGGTGAATAGGTAGGTATGCTCCCTCAGTCAAATGCAATTTATTATGCATCGAGAATACCTAGACACTGATTTGGTGCAGAGTGCTGGTATTATGGTTTCAATCAAGTGAGACAAACTTTGTGGGGAAAGGTATTACGTTCTTAGGCTTATACTGTTGAAAAACAGGACATGCTTTTGGCAACATTGGCCTGTTCTAAGGTCTTTTAGTACCTAGAAACCATCTATAACTGTGCGTGTGTGGAGCATTACTTGGCCCCATTTATATTTTATATCTAGTACTACTATTTTCTGTTAAAGTTGTTTGATGCATACTTTCAGTAGAATAGAAAACTATGGGCTATTGATTGTAGCTAAGCAGTTGATAGTATTTAAAACTAAGACATTTTGAAAAGGTGATGCCAGATCCTTACTGAGTAGAGTGAAGTGAGTCTTTTGGACTTGTGCATCATTTTAGGAACTAGTTTGATATATGAGGGTTGTACTAACACATCGTATATTAAATATTTGTAACTCCGCAAGAACCATTGCTATGGTATCCCTAGAGAAAAGTGGGGATCAGTTTCCTCAAATCCATTGCTATCCTGGGATTATAATTACTGTTTTGCCTGGTGTCAACTGAGAACAAGTGATAAACTCTTTATACTTGCTCTGTTTTGATACTTGTATCATAAATGCTTGTTAAGGAACAGGTTGATATAATAGCCAGTGGAAGAAGATGCTTTTTAATCTATATGTTGAATAATCCTAAGCATTTGTTTCAGGTAGCTATTATAAGCGTTAACACCATTTGTATTTTTCTTTGGGGATTGAAAGAGGAATGAAACTATTGTGGGTTTTTAAACCATTTGGATACTTACTTTGTATTAACATCTATTTCTTCTAATCTAGTCTTGCATTTACTTGTTATATGTTTCAGTTTCTTTCAAGGATTCTGAGATGTTTGTGAAATGATTGTTGCTGTTTTTCTTCTTTGGGAGCAAAAAAGATAATGGAATGACTTTTTAAATAGCACTTCTTCCTTTTTCTTTTTAAAATCTTGACCCTGCCTCTTACGCTACTCTTGCTAGATGTTTTAGCTAGAATGCAAGTTAGCGATGAACTGAAGTAGAAATTCTGTGTGTTGATTGCCCAATAAATACAAAGATCTTTCAAAGTATTACTTAAGGATAATAGTAATAATAAAAAGCTAATGCAAAATTTTGTAGCTGAGAGATGTAAAACTACTTTTTTTTTTCCCCTGCAAATTGCATACTAGTTCTACTTTCCTTTCCCCACAGTACTATAAAAATGAAGATTTGGCACTAAAAGCTAGTAATAGCCCTCTAATAAATTTAAAAAAAAAAATCTATTGGTTACACAGCACAAGCTCTAGTTAAAACCTGTAACCCACTGAAGTTTTCAACATACCATGCCAACTTATATTATAAGAATGTATAAACCTTTTTTATATGCTGTAATGTTTTTATACCCACCCACCTGTCAAAATTATTTCCAATCTAAAAATCCCTTTTTATGGGTCTGTGGCATACCTGGAGTTTGCATGGTTTCTATCAGATTATAGAAGCTACCTAAACTGTTTTTGAAAATCCTTAAACTTTCCAGATCCTGAGAGGATGAAGCTTCTTTGTTGCCCTTTACCAGGGTTTGGTCCACGTTCTTAATGGACTGTGTGTCTTTAGGAACCAGTGCCCTGAGACTGGCCATCAGTTTTCAGCCTGGCAGGTAGGCACTGAATCTCTGCAGTCCCGTAGAAGCTGACTTAAAAGGAAGGCAGACAGGTTGCTCCTATTAAAGGGGAATAGGCAGTGAACTGGAAGGTGAGTCTTTGCATGCCAGCAAGCTGGAAAGGAGGTGTTGCTGAAGATGAAAAGAAGATGAGAATGATAAAATGTTCTTAAGAAGAGATGTGCTAGGAAGTGATCTGGGGAGCATGCTTTTTCAAACACGAAAAATTTAGTGTTTGCTTTTACTAAGTTTTGAGTTGTTCTGGAACAAATTTTCACCTTTCAGCACTGAAACGGTTGCTCCCTGTCTTTATGCTGTTGTAGTATGCACTACTGCTGCCCGTGTTAATGGCTAGCATGTGAAGCAGAGCCCTTCGGAGAATTGGTCTTTTCTTATTTCTGGATGCCAGGCAGAAAATCAGAAGCAGGTCATTGTGGGGTTTGTGCTGTAGACTTAAAGGTCTGCGTGCCTGAGTATATTGAAGAAAGGCTTGTTAGGCTTTGACTTAGCTTGGTTCAGTTGATATTTTTGCAAAAAGCAGTTTGAGAATTAACTCACTCAAGTTGTATTACTTAAGGTAATGATAGGCAAGGAAGTGGCTAGCTAGGAATGTAGAGCTTTTATTGAGTACAATGAGCCAAACTTTGGGAATCTCACTGAAGGTATTTTATCCTAGGCTAAAGGTTTTGATCCTGTTTTCTTTCTTCATTGAGAATGTGTTGAACTGTTTTCTTTAGGACAAAAGGTTTGTCTTTTTTTTTTTTTTAGCTGCCATAACAGAATTCACTGTTGTTACCTCTTTGTGTTATTAGATGGTTCTTTTAAGAAGGTTGTTGCCTGTCAGTTTATCCACCACAGGGCGCATAGGTGAACTGCAGCTGTAGTACTCTCAAAGTAATTATGATTACATTTCTGTTGGAACTGTGGAAGTTCTGTGTGGTGTTTACCTAGACTGTTTCTTGCATGGCATAAAGCTGAGGAGAGACGAGATTTATTTCTGTCTAGATAATTTTCTACTTTCCTTACTTCCTTTAAAAAAGGAAAGTACCCTCACCTTGAAATGGTTATGGATTTTCAGCCTTCAAGTTTCCATATTCTAGATAGACTGTTACTTTCCCTGGGAGACACAGTGTTCATTAAGTCAATGAAAACATTGTTTTTACGTCTAAGGTATATTTTAGTATATCTAAAGAAACAGCAACCTGTGTGAGAACAGCACGTGGTAGGGTAATAGGTCAAGTAAAAGGAGAGGTAAGTTTGTGTTGAGCACCACTGTAGTTTTGTACATGATTAGTAACAGTATGAAGCAGATTCTCTTAGCTCAGCAAACAAAGTTTTCCTATGCAGAATAGAGCAATACATTCTTGGGTTTTGATACTTCCTATAGATTTTTTTCTATTAAAGTGCACAAACTGAAAATTAATTACTGATATTTAAAATAAACCATTTGATCTCAATACACTTTAAAAAAAAATATTTCAAAGGTTATCCCAGTTTCTTAGGGGTAGGGGTATATTTTATTTTTGGCCGAATCCAATTATGAAAGCCTCAAACAGATATACTTGCTTACTTATTGGCTGAGTGAATGGGGAATTTAATTTTAAAACTGTTTTTTGTCCTGGATAGTGGCGTCTACAGCATTGGTACCATAGTAACCTGACACATGCTTTAAAGTAGTTACAGCTTTGTTCATCTTCCGAGTTTCACTGTTTAATTTGAAATATTTCGGACAGTTCTATTTTCCATGTTTCAGGTACATTACGATTTTAACTGAGGCAGCCATGTTTTTGTGGTGGCAGAAGGCAGGCTGTTTGAAGATTGCAATGGTGTTTCTTCCCAAGTTGCATGGCTTTAACCACCTTTCAACTTTTATGGCTGATCAATCACAAGTACTTGTAGAAAATTACTTTCTTTGTATGGTGGACTAAAAATGGCAACCTTGTTACAAGTGTAAATTTACAAATTACTCTTAAATAATGCTTCGGTGAAGAAAATGGTAGATGTCAGTATTTAGTCCCTGCTACAGCTCTGAGTTTTTGAATGTACTGGACGTTAAACAGCCAGAGCTCTTCGTGTTTTTGAGTTTCTCTTCCCAGTGATATCCTGCAGTCCTAGTTTTCTAGAAAATATGTTCCACATTTTTCTCTTATTTTTAGTTTCTTTAATGAAATCCAGTCTTTCTCTTCAAAGTTACAGAAATTGGAAGGAAATTTGTCTGTAAAAGTACTTTGCTGTCAAATGCACCTTTTTAATAAATAAAAAAACTTAGGGTTTGATGCCCAATGTTTGAAGTAGGTCAGGCAACATTGGCTTTTGTGGAAGAACTTGAGAGCTCGCCTGCATGCCATTGCCTGGTCTTCCAGTCCTGCAGAGGAACGTGTGAGCCGCCTGCGGTGACACGATGCTGGGGGAGTGCAGACAGGTAGGGGTGGGGAGCTCCTGCTTTGCTCCTCTGTCTGGAAGTGCTCTGACTACACAACAGAGGACCTGTAGCTGCCTTTTAGGGGCAGGACGGGAGAATTTGGTAACTGATAATCTGTGAAATGTTGTTCTTTGTGACAAGAGTGAAAGAACCATGAAGGTAGACGTCTCCTGGGGTCTTATAGAAGTGACTGGTGTGACCAGTGTGAATTGGTTCCTAAAAAGCTTTAATTGCTTTTAGTCCAGTTTTATGTCTTCTGTAACTTGAAATGTTTAGTATACCCCCTGGTTCTGACTCCTTCAGAGTTTTAGGTAACTTCTAAACCAATTTGCCATTATTTAAAACTTGGATAGATATGAATCACATGAGCTGAGTGATGTTTGAGATCAACACTAATCAAAACTGAGTTTGACAGTATTTGTACTGATTTTTGCTCAGCATTTAAAATCAAGTTGACTTGGCTTTATTTATCATCATCATGAGGGTTATTGGGAACTCACAGTAATACTGCCAGTGCTTTGATTTGCCTGTAAAAATCAAAGTGATAACAAAGTTATTGAACTGAATAAGATGCATCCTCTGTTCTGACTTCATTTTTTCACTTTCTATAAAAATGTGTGTATTTTCTGTATAAAGATGCTAATAATTCTATAGCTTTTATATACTTGAGGCACGATGCATATTTTTTTTCCCCCATGTTCTCTAAGAAGAAATCATACCTGCTGATTGCTGCTCCTGGAAGCTGACTGCTAGAGAGAGGAGGCATCTGATGATATCACTTAGTGCAGTGGAGTGTGGCTAGCATTTCAGTGAACAAAGTACGAGTCGCATCTCATCCCTTCAGCATGTGTATTCTGTGCATTGGGAATCATAGTGGCTCTGTTTATGCAGCTGTAGCTCTTCTGTGTCACTTCTAATATATGAAGCTGTTTTTTCATCTTTATAATGTGTCAAAATTCACCTTGAAATGACGTAAATGTAGCTGTCTTACAAAACTTTGTCTTCAACGTATTTTGGTTCAATTTTTTGTAGATGCTTTGCTTTTGTTTTATATTACTAAACATAATTGCTACCTGTTAAAAAAGAGAAAAGTTAGGGTTCCTTGTTTACAAGTACAAACCTTTCACTGCGAAGCTATCAAAGTTTAAAAGTAGTTTGCACATATTAAACTTGTTAGTGTTACACAATCAAGATGTATTTCTGTATGCCACTGAGTAGATAATAGTTCTTATTGAGATTTTATCTTCCTTCTTGTTTGTTGTTAGAGTAACTAAATTAATGATTAATAAAATATTTGGAGTAGCTCACAGTTCAGCTAAACTTTGAATTAGCTTTCAGTGACTTCTCCATATTAAAACCAAAAATTGCGGAAGCTTTCAAATTAAAGTGGCTGTTGCAGCCGTGTGAAACACTTTATTGTATTAACTAATGCTTGGTGGGGTTTTTTTTTCTGTTGTTGTGGTTTTTTCTCTAGAATATTGTGAAGTGTTTTGATTCTGGGTAAGGCTTTGCCTAGGAGATTTTTTTGATCACAAAGTTGTGAAAATGGCATTTCTCTCTGTGAAAATGGCCCTTTCAGCAAAATCGTCACCAAAACTGAAATAATTTTTATTAGCAAGACTATTTTGCATTGTATGTTGCAATTTCAGAATATCAGGTCACAAAAAACCCCACCACCCCAGGAGTGGGCCATGTGTTACCTGTCTTTGAATTTTACCTCTCAGCATTCAGATACTAAGCCCACCACCTTGAAAGGGAAGGGAGGCTAATAAAGATATTCCCAGAGATGCATACAAGTTTGCTTTTTATTAGTTTTTCCTCATATAAAAAGAAAATGCTTTTGTTGCAGGAGAGGAGGATTTTTCAGAGGCTGCTTAGCTTTATTTCAGACCTTTTGTTCATGTAGATGGTACAAGCAGAAGAGACTTCTCCTCTCCTCCTTACAGCAGTTTTGTACCTGCAAGCAGAAACAGAATGCACATGTAACGACCACTAGCTGAATCTAATCAGGCCTTTGCAACCCTCTTGATACTGTACCACATTCTGTGTGGTAATGAACAAGGCTGAGGAATGTGTTCTGAAAACAGATGAAGTTAAGTTCTGAAGCAAACAACAGTGTTGTATAGAGGAATTCTATATGCATACACATCTTCATTCTCGTTTTAAATAACATGAAGCCGCCAAAAGGAAGCACATTTGAATAAAGCATTTGTTTTCTTCTGGGTACAGAAGTCAGTTTGAGGCAGAAAAATCTCCCACAAAATGCCCAGCAAAAAAGGGATTGGAAGAGGCAAGACCATTTTTCAAGAAGTACTGCCTTGACAAAAGATTTGTTGCAGGGAAACACATGCAGTCATCATCAGTGTCACGTACTAGCCTTAAGTCATCTTGGAGAGCTAGTGCTGTCTACTGCTGTTGGATTTTTCTCTCTGGATCCAAGGGTGGAAGCACAGCAGTATTTTTGCTCAGAAAAAGGTGTTGGTAGAGAGAAGAAACGTTCATACAGATGTTTGCGCAAAGAAGCTTCCTGAGAAATAACCACATAGGATTGGAGTAAGCGTTCGTGTGGCATCCAGCAGCAGAGACAGTGGATGTAAGTGAAATTGGGAGTAGATTAGGGGTGAGACCAGGCATCCCATTGTGTGGTACAATGGCAGTTATCTTTCTCATGTGCCTACTCTTCAATACAGTGATATGGGAAGAGGCCCTAGGATGAAGGCAGCTGCTGCAAAGCAGTTGTCTGTTGATGTAGTCTGCTTTGTAGAAGCATCTGAAGAGCAGAAAAGAACCTTGTGTGTGTTTTGAATAGTAGTATGTCATTGTCCAAAATGTTGGTAGTGGAATTAAAGGACCAGGATGGGATTCTTAGGAATCTTCTGACATGCAGCTTCAACTAGTGTGACCACTAAACCTAAACCTGCAAGAGGGAGACATTTTGTACACCCACATCCTGTTCAATAGATCAGTGCCAGTGCAGGATCAACTTGCTTAATTTTGAAAACTTTTAACTGATCAGATTTTTCACTTAAGCAATAAGATTAATACAGGAAGGGCGATAACCTCCTAAGCCAAACTATTGCAGAAGAATTTTGCAACACCTGTTGTTCTTACTTGAGCATGATGTTAGTGTCTCTGAGATCTACGAAGTCTCATTGTAAAATCACCCTCATCTCCTGTTTTATTGCTGGTGTTTCTTTCCTTTTGGTGTTCATAAATGAACAAAACTTCCAGGTTTGTACCTCAAAACTCTTTGCAGTATGCTGTTTGCAGCTTTGTCTCCCACAGAGGAGTGAATTTGTTTTCGTGGGCATAGATTGTGGAAAGGTGCTGGAAAATTGTCAGCACTCTAGTGAGTTAGCCTTTGTCTTTATTGAACAGTAAATTACATGGCCAGGCTGAGTGAAAGTGATACCTGAGCTTTAATCCATATTCCTCTAAGGCCAGGTAACTACAGTTTAAAGCACAAATAAACTCAGATAAGGGTTTAAATAGGCTTTATTCTTAAATTTGTCACAAGTAATTGATATTCTGAGTGCTGAATAAGGCTCCCCAAATGTATGGGTATGAGGAGCAAAAATTTATACATTGCAGAGTGGTATCATTTTAATCCTTGGCAATTAAGTAAGTGTCTCTCAAGGATATACTTTACTTCTTCAGAAGGAATAAGATGAGAGCTGTGAATGTTCAAATGTTTTTGTTACTAATCAAAACTCCGAAGTTTGTTTTACATTGAGGTTGCCTCTTCATGTCACAAGTCAACTTTTGATTGTACAGTACCTAGGAGATTTCTTTTCAGTCTCAAATATTGTAAAGTCTGTAATTTTAGTTTACTTATGCTCATTGAGAAGGAAAATTATTGTTCTTGCATTCTTCTTTAGCCTTTATTGTAGTTTGATAATGGTGGAATTGTAAGTCTCATGCTAATTGAAGTTACAATGGATTTTGGAGCCCACTTTGCCATTCATCTTTAGCTTAATATCCTGTGCCTCTCTACGTCCAATTTCTTCTTCTTATCAGAACAGATGAAAACATAAAAAATTCTTGTCTAAAGGCCACCACCCTTGCTAGAGTGGCAGCATCTAATACCATTCTATTTATAGACGGAACTTGTTAAGTTTCCTCAGCAGGGACTTAAAGCTATGACCTCGTAGGCCCGAAACAGGAGAGCTGCCTACTGAGCTACGAGGGCAATCTCTCGATTCTGAAGAATACATAGAAAATTTCTAATATACTGTTGTGTGAGTCATAAAGTACTTGACCAGTAAACCCCCCCTCCCCTGAGAATAAAGACCAGGCAGGTTATCTTTACTAAGTCATTGCTATTATTTGACCTACAACTATTTCTATTATAGTTCTGTGTGTCATATGGCAGTGTATAATTTCTGTTTAGGCAACACAGATGAGACTTAAATTTTTCTCTGTAATACTTCAAAGAAATTATCATTATGTGATAGAGGATGTTCAGGTGACTATTTTTGAAACATGTTTACCTGTTTGAGTGGGTGTCGTTACTGATGGTGTAGGGTATCCTGGCTTAAAGACAGTGATCGTTTAATACTTTATAAGTAATTTATTCTTTGCTGTGCCATGGACTTTCTTGAAAGCTTGAAGGGAAAAATACTGCAGGTTTTTTTTTTTCTGGTTGTAATATGAAATGTGACAGCCTGTTTTCCTTTGGTTGGACGAAGGCCACCTCAGAAAAGGTAAAATCAACAATTCTTTGCAAGAATTTGGGAGCAGAAAAAGATAAGTGGTTGACTGTTTGTCAGCATCAATTTAATTAGCTGCAGTGACTGCATCAGGAAGGTGAATGGTCTGTAGACTGAGAATACTATACCTTCTCTTTCAGAAAGTTGCTTTCTCAAAAGTGCATACCTCAAAAAAGACAGGGAGTTAGTTGGTTTTTTTTGTTGTTGGGTTTTTGTTGTTTCCTTTTTTTAATGCAGAGTTTTGATGAAAACTTAGAAATAAGCTCTTAGAAGCACTTCTCTGTTTCCTAATTTATACATAGATGGCCAGGCTTCCTAACACAGCTGAGGGCATAGACCTGTGTTGGGTTTGGAAACAGCAGTAGGAGTTAACTGTTGGCGCTCAGTGGTCTTCATCATTGTCCCTCATTGCTGTCCCTCATTCTGTTGAGTATGGCAAGCGTGTATGCGAGAGTGTCAATATCAAATGAGCTGATTTAATTATTGC
Organism: Mycteria americana; assembly: GCF_035582795.1. Lineage (NCBI taxonomy): Eukaryota > Metazoa > Chordata > Aves > Ciconiiformes > Ciconiidae > Mycteria > Mycteria americana. The sequence goes on from NC_134373.1 coordinate 19,954,646, forward strand.
TGAGGCTGATGTGAAATTAGGTGACTTCATATTAAAATAAACAAGGAGCACTTGCAAAAGTGATTGTGGTGCATCATGTGTGGGAGTGGTGGCCTCCAGGTGAGGGGAACCAATGCTTTGGCTCCTGCTAGAGGTATAAGTAGTATAGCTTTTAGTGCCTTGAGGCAAGAGACCAAAGTACTCTGAAGGTTTTTCTCTTTCTCTCTTTAAATAGGAACTAAAGTCTAAGAATTTTAAGTAAAAAATCTGGACAGTAATCTAGTTGAAGAAGGGATAAAATATACTTGAAGCCCTTGTGAAGAGCAGTGGTAAGCACTGTGAGTGCTCTTTTGTGCTGGCTTATTTTATTTTATTAAAAAGAACTTTGCCATGTCATGGGATTGTGCTCAATTCATATTCCTAAAACAAATGTGCATGCATCATTGCACGTATGTTCATTGTATTTACATTTATAGTAAGCTTTATGCTTGCAAGTTATTTTGAATACACTTTAGGCTCTGCTAGGTCTTACAGCCCTCAAAATGTATGAATTAAATTCTCCCCAATCATCTGGGTTTCTTGTATTGGTATTTCCGTGATGTATGTATGTGATACTGCTGTCTACTGAACAGTGGAGTAAATACTGCAAATGAAGACCAGGAGGAAGCTGGCTCTGGGTTTCTTATTCTGGCTATAAGTTACTTATCCTATACAAACTAAACAAGGCTCCTAGCTTAGTTAATATATGTAATTGTAGGACTTAATTAAAATGTAATTCCTTTTTTGTGTGCTTCAAGCAAATCTGTCTGAGATCCTTGGGGTGTTAGTTTACAGTGCTTCCTTTTTCTTTGCCTATAGTCCCACAACTGCTTAAAAGTTGCTGGCGGCAGTTACTGCATGCTAGAAAGCCAAAGAGTGTATCTGCCTGTACCAAAGGAACTGCTTTAGGAGTCACACCCAAGCAAAAGCTCTGTTCAGTAATCCAATTCAGATGCAACCTTTTTCAGTCTACAAGACTGTTTAATAAACTGACAGAAAAACCTTTGGTTCCATTTTCTTTCAGAATTGCTATTTATTGGAGCAGTCCTGGTTTCCACAATGACCAAAATGCCAGTTCTAGAAAAATAGGTGTCTGCCCCTTCCCAAGTCATACTTTGTGCCTCACTTGTACTCTGGATAAGTATGTCTTCTCGTAGCTGAAGCAGCTCCGTACTCCAACACCTTTTCTCATCTGTATGCTGCCACTTTCTCCTGTGCTGTTGGAACTGATTGTAGAACCATGTAGTAAAAGGGCTTTTGGTTTTTAGAAATAAGTATATTCTTCTTGCTGAGTTATTTTAAAAATGGGTCATTTCTCTAATCAGATTTAACATGTAATCCAGCAAACAGTTGTGCTGTTCTAGCTGAGGGAGCATTAAGCTGATACGGTAAGTTGAAAAATGTCTGTAAAAAGGCAGCCGTAGGAAATATGTGATGCAAATTGCATCCTTTTTTTTATTTGATTTTTTTTTTTTGTCTTCCAAGTCTGCAAGGCTTAGAGATGTTTTCTTTCAAACCTTGCATGTTGTCCACTGGAGTCTGAGGAAAACTGACTTTTTGATGACTGTTACATATGCTGGAGATGTTAGTGAGATACAGGGTTTGGTTGCAGGTGTGCCTTTGTACTGCTGTTGTAATGATAAAGTATTGGTGTGGAAATCTGCTGAGTTCTTTTGGTGATCCTTCAACAAAGATAGTTGGTATTTTTCCAGTATGCTTTCCAAAACTTCTCTCCCATCCTGATGAAGCCCAGCTTCACATTGGCTAAGGATGAAGTTTTACTTTTCTGCTTGGGTTTACAGGTGATCATTTATTATTAATTGGTTATCAACGGCATCTCAGTAGAAATTCTGATGGTCTGTGTTTTTTTCTGTTTGGAAGTTGTCACTCTTGCATTTGTTACTCTCAGGTTTCTCCCAGCTGTTTTGTAGTTTATTTCAGGATGTATTTTTATCCTGAAATCTTACCCGGAAGAACAAAATTAGCATTGGGCTGGATTTAAATGCTGTATGTTTATGTCCACAGTAGTTGCTAGAGATCCTTTGAAAGCTGTTGTTTTAATTCTGATGCCAAGGGGTCTCTAGCCTCAAATGACATCTTGAAGCCTCAGTGCTTGGAGTCAATTAACAAAATGCATTAATTATCAACCCAACCGTTTGTTCTTGTGGACTACATCAGAAATGCTACTTTCAGTTCTTATTTTGAGTTTTGCAGTTAAAGTGGGGCTTCATCTGTTGTTGGATACAACAGCAATGAGATTCTTCAGAACCTCAGTGTTTATCCTTAGATATGGAATTAATTTTTTGAGTATTCAAGCATTACATGATTAATTTATTTTCTGTTAAAGTTAGTTTAAAAGGCTTTCTTTATAAAATCAAACAACACTCCTTCTTCCTTCCTCCTCTCTACCTTCTTCCTTTTCTCCCTCCCCTCTGCCCCTTCATACAGGTTTTTCTACCAATAATGATGAAGGCAGATAAGCTTCCGTACCTCAAGCTCACTTTACTAGTTAAACTTTTAAAATATGTTTGAGCATAGGTTTGCATTACAGTACTTACTGAGATAGCTGTTACTGAGATAACAGTTCCTTGAGGCTTATTGAATATTTTTATGCACCAAGCTTTGGTAATTTGATGTGAAAATTGATGTCTCAAAACTAAATAGCAGTAGGAATGGGAAGTCAAGTGTGTGAGAGTTGCAAAAAGGGGAAAATGTATGGCTACAAGAATGTAGGCTACCTGAGAGGGATTGCATGCTTTCAGAGAAAATATGGAAAGAAGCACAGGGAATCTGAAAGATAGGCAGTCTAAGACTCAGGTTGAGCTGCTCTGCACTGCTCTGAAGTGTCATAAAGCAGAAAGATTAATCCAGTGAACATCACCATAGAAATTGTGTGTGTGTATATATATATATGTAGTGTACAAGATAAAAATATTGATGTGTCATATTTTTTAATTGTTAGGGATGGTATGGTAAAATTGCCATGCAGAGGAAAAAGTCTTATTAGACTTGGTATGTGCATTTAATCTATCCAAAATAGTAAACACTAAAATGTTTTAATCATAAGCAGATGGTTATTTCATAGTTTAATTACAAGGCAGAATATAAAGATTGTTTTGGTATGCTTATTGCATTTTTGCCGTCTCAACTTATCTTCCAATTTTTTTTAATGTAACTAAATCAGTCAATACCATTCTAAGTTCCCTTTTTTTTTTTTTTTTTTTTTTTTAATTTTAATCTGAATTATCTGTGTGTTTATGGTGTCTTTTATTTTGCCTGGAAGCCTTTTGCACTTAAATGCAAGTGTGAAGTATTATCCTGCATTCTATGTAGTGTAGATGTGTTAATTATTTTTTTTAATGAATCTATGCGCTTAAAGAAAACAAAACTGTTCATTGGACTGTGCAGTATTTAGAAAAAAAAAAAAAAAGTGTTTCTGTAATGCTGCTCTTGGCCCAAAACTACATCAAGCAACAACTGAAACACATCACTCGGTTTAAAGACCTGGAAGTAAAAATTTCCTTCCAGCTGTGCTACAATATTCAGCTATTGTTTGAGATGGACATAGAAAAGACAGTCAGCAAGAAAACATAAAACTTCTTGTCTTAAATTGATTTAATTTATATATCACAAGGTACTGTTTAAATATTGAGTGCTTTGTGCAATTACAAAACATTGTGAGTGTAGGCAGAGCTCAAGTCAATGGGATCCAGAACCTTACCTCAGTTTCTGCTTTTATAAAAATAATGGATAATTTTCCCTGAGCCATAGTTCATCTTTGTAGTTAGTGTGTTGAGCTTTTATTTGTAGAGATTGTTTAGTCATTATGATAAAACATATTATACAAATTTTGATAAGGAAGAGTTAAAAAGCTCTCTGTTTTCTTTTTATAAGCCACCTGTTGCCTTAGATGCATAAGTATATAAATTCGAACAAAGTGCTCATCACTTGTCAGCCATCAGTGGCAGCATAAAAATTACTTGTGGTGCTTGCTTTGCAAGAAGTTCTTTTGTGTTTGTGACATCAGCTTTGTTTTATACAATTAAAGTATTACACGCTAGAATAATCTAAATTGCAACCGCTAAATGGTGATGTAGTTCTTTTTTCATAGAGCTGAATTTGTTTACTGGTTGTATACAGCTATTGACTACTGTTTAACATGACATGTCCCTTTTGCCTTGAACAATCTTTAGAAAAGGTGTTTTTTTGTGTTCTGTTCTTGTCTCCCACCCCCTCCATTCCTCCTCCCTTCTCCATTATGGAAGGCTTTTCTCGTACTTTTTTTAACAAGTAGATATAAATACATGTTAGGCTTCAGTATTTTTTTTTTTTTTTTTCAACTAGCAAATTAATGGCACACGATGATATTGCAACAGAGAAAAAAAGCCTTGCAGTGAAGTGGTCTGGACTGCAGGAGATGTTTTGTTCCATATGAACACATTTTGACATGAACGGAATAGTTTTAGTTTGTACAGTTTAAAATAAAACCCAAAAGCAAACCCTGGTTTTGATAACACACACAGGGTTTTCTGATTCTGACCCTACTGTACTAATGACTGTACAGATACCTACTGAATGGCTTTCTCTGTTGGAAATACCTAATCTGTGATGTTCTGCTCCTCTGTTATTGCTGTGTTTTTCTTTTATTTACATGCCTTTTCACTTCAAAGTGAATGGGAAGAATTTGCATGTGACTGGGTTATGATTTCTTAATAATAAGTTGTTTTCCTTGTGTTAAAACAGATATTCAATGCTGTAGAAATTTGTGGAAAATACTGCTGTGTCCTCCTCAAATTCTGTAGTTTTGATTAAAGGATGATTTTTGTGGAAAGTTCAATAATGCAGGCAGAATTAGTATATTTTTTTGTATTTTGGTTGTGTTAAGTATGCAATAGGCCTGTCTTGTTCCACATAACCTTAGTAAAGCAATAACATCTCTTCAAAATTTCCATATACTTAAAATTACCTGAGGCATAGTTCCCATTTCAAGAAATTAGGCTATAACAAAGCTACATCATTACTGATTTTTATATTAAATTGCTTTATTTTTGTAGGGAATACATGACAACTGTGTAATTCTATAGTAATTTGCATGCAGGAGTTACTGGCTCTACTGAGTCTGTGATAAAATCTCTGTGGCTGCATATTAGTTCTGGAGCATTAAAGGCTGCCTTTAGCAGTCACCCCTCCTCCTTGGCCCAGAAGAACTGAGACAGAAGTGTATAAGCTCAACTTTCCTATTCTTTCACACAACGTTGATCTAGTAACTTACCCTTCTAAGGAATACTGCAAATTAGGGACCACTTGCTCTAGCAACTCCATTTTTTCTCAAACCTCCTCCCCCCTGTGCTGATGGTGAAGTGAAATAAATCCAACTCTGTTTGCTCATGTGTTCCAGCCACTTTGTATGGCCCTGGTAGAGCAAGGAGTCTGTTCATACTGGTTACAACTGGGACAAAAATTACTGAAGCTTGATACTGAATTTCTTAAAACCAGATATCACGATGTTGGCAGGTTTCTTGTTTCACTAGTTAAAGCTTTTACAAGGGAAGGGGGAAAATATGCAATGGTATTTCAAGGTAATCCCCCAATCCACAAATAAAAACAAAGTTAAAAGTAGCTTACAGTCAAATAATGATTACAGCACTGTTTTAACAATAATCCTGTAGTGATGGGATATGAAAAAGATATAAATGCAAGCTAAAGACCATGCAGAACAGTATTAAAAAATGCATCAGTACTCACATAGTCTCTTTTCCCATGCAGTGTCTTTGATAAGAATATGATTATTTTAATGCTCGCATTTCACAGTTATGCTTAAACTGGTAAACCATTAACAACAATCACTTTACCAAGACGATATTTTTTATTTTATTATTCCAACATGATTCTAAGCTGCTAACTGGTAAATTACAGATTCTTGCTCTCATCCTTTCACATGTTTTCCTGTTGTTTTTCTTGGAATGTGTATGTAAGCAAGTAGGAAGAGAGAACAAAAGTGACTTTTTAAAGTACTTCTATATCCTTTCCAAGGGCACAGTTCTTTTATTTAGTCATACTGTGTTTGTGATTTAAATTCCATGAATTGCAGTTAAGTTCTGCTCAGTGTAAATAAAGATGGTTTGGTCTGAATCTAAACTAATCAGTATGTATTTATAAAAAACCAAAAATAAACACTCTACCCTCTCCTGTATTGATTACATTTGCAGACTGACATTAATGTGTCTGTGCCGCATAGAATGAACAATTTAGTATATGAGTTAATTGATCATTTACAAATACACATTCTTCTTGTGTAGAAAGAGAGAGAATGTTTCCTTGTAGTTTATTTGTCCCATACTGAAATAAAATAACAACATTGGTATGCTTGTTTAAATTACAATTTTCCCCCCTCTCTGTATGTTTTCACTGTGAGTGGGTTTAAGTATTAATGAATACAGTTGCACTCTTTGAGTAAATAATTGGGGAGTTTTGTTACATGCATATATTTTCTTTTATGCAGTGTCACTGCTGGACTTGCCTTAGCCATTGTTAGAACTGGAGAGTGCAGCATGAGTACGCCTAGCAGAGCAAAGGTTCCTGCCAGCCGAATCGGCTACTCAGCTTTTCAGGTGTCTTGCTCACTAAACCTCAGCAGGGTTTCAGTTATTAACAGAAGAAAAAAAAATTCAGAATTATTTAATAATTTGTTTTTAATGAAGACCTATACTTTTAAAAAAAGTGTTACATATTATTTAGTTTTCATTTTATTTTTCATGCGGTCAGTGTAATGTTGTCATGCTAAGGTATTTTGACTACCTTATTTGAGCATTGTTGTTGAATAATATGATGGACTAGACACTTTAAAAGATACATCATAATTCTGATCTTCCTAATCAGCCACTGTTTCAGACAAATATTTCACAGCTTTTCCTAATCTTGCTGTAGATGGGAATGTACAGCTTGCTGTTTAATGAACTAAGGGAACCAATTAAGTCCAGGAGCACAGTGTATACTGGTGGGGTCTGGATATGTAAACTGTGGTTCTCATACTCATGCCATGCAGATGTCTTTGTATCCCCTATAGTAAGGGTGATTAGCTTATGGCATACAAGCCTGTTCTTGTCTGCCCTGTGCTTAGTCCTTGCTATTGCAGGCTTGACGGCTTACTCTATTTCTGCTCTGTTGTCGTGTGTCAGGAGCATGTCAGGCCATATTCGGGAGCAGGGAGCGTGGGATACCCAGGAAGGGTGATGCCGGGAGCCCACAGGGTTGGCAGGCGCTACCTGCCTGGAAAGTGCCTTCAGGCTGCCCTAGCCGCCTGCATACTGACAGGTTATTGCAGACCGCCATCGTTTCCAGCCTGTGTGTCGCAGTCGCACAAGGAGTCCTTACTTCTTCGTGTCCCTTCATCTGGTTCTCATAAGCACCATGCAAATTCCCTCCCTGCTGGAGAGAAACGCTGCCTTTGTCAGCTAAAAACTTCAAGTTAATGCTTTTCTCTCATTTCTTTCTCTTTATGGAATTTTTTTTTTCAGAATTCGTCTGCACATGGTAGTAGTTGCTGGTTTGGGGTTTTTTGCCTTTTCCTACTTTTTGTTTTCTTGCTATGTAACAGCAGGGTGACGTTGGTTAACAGGATTTTGTACATCAGCGGAGCTATTTACTAGAAGGTTGTTAATTTATTGTACTAGAGCAGGGAAAATACAGGAGACAATAATTTGTTTGCAGTCTGAGAGAGCTAAAAGCGTCTTGACTAGAAAGATATCTTTGGGACCACTGCAGCTATAGGAAAATGGTTTTAAATTGAAATGTTAAATTTGGTGGAATTTGATAGGTTAAGCCCCAGTTTAACACAAAGAAACTTCAAATCTCACCCATAAAACCAGTGTGAAGTTACATTTTTTTCCTGTGTTTTAAACTTTGCCTTGGAGAACAAATAGCTGTTCTTTGTTTCAGAACAAGCATGATTATGCGGAAGTGCGTTATTTTTGTATTATACAAGCACTGCATAGACATATTTCCACATAACTAGAATAAAATATTCAGCATGTTTAAGAAGAAATAGCCTTTTGGAAATCTTTGGTAAGGGAAAAGATTACTCGTATGATGCAGTTTGAATGCATAAATCAGTCTCATATGTATGGTATGCCACCAGTTTTAATATCTTGATGGAGTGACTAGACGGGTAAGCTGGGCTTGTGGATGGCATTGTGGGGGAGGAAGGCAGATGGAGCCGCATCTGAGAGCAAGGCAGCGTCTTCCTGTGGAATGCAAACAGGCTCTAAAGGCCTCTCTTAGGAGGAGGGGATATTGTAATATTATCAGCAATGTTGTGTTGAAAATTGAAAACCAGTAACTGAAAGCACATTGTAAAGAAACAGATGATTTTAATGACTCGGAGAACATTTTTAAGGTTAGTAATCAGCAAACCACAAAGAAAATTATCTTGTGATCAGAGTTCTGATTTTTCACCAAGATCGAGAGCCTAGTCAAAGGTAATCCATCTTCTGTTCACTTAACGTGTTTTTTTCTTAGCTATACTGCTTACCAATTTATTGAAAGGAAAAGCTTTTATATTTGTATGTACTATTAAGTAAATGACGGAACAGAAACTTAACAACTTTATAGCTTTTTGGAAGTTCCTCTCTTCTCCAATAACATCTCATAAAACTTCAGAAAATTATTTCATAGAAACAAATTGTTTGAAAAATGAGCATTAAGTAAACACTGGCTCGCTGATAGTAAAATGCAGCTTGTTTTCATATCACTGCAGCAGCTATGCTTTCTTCAAAATTTTTTTTTGGTAGCAGAAAAGTCTCTTGTTGATTTGTGGTGTGTTTCTAACCTTTTTGAAGTTTCTGCATGATATTTTCATGAGCTCTGAACATCAGGGTTTTCTTGCCAAATGAAAGGGAAAGAATCTTAGATGGGTAACATTTTCTTTCTGTGTTATGTGATATGGAATTTTTTTATCCCTGATCCAATTTAGGTTAGAACATTTCATTATGTAAAAAGGTATGTATGGTATTCTTTGTGTGGGTTGTTACAAAAAGGGAAGAATTGAACAGTAAACTGTGTCTTCATAACAAAGGTAAATTGGGGGTTTGAAATCCCAAGGTTACTGAAAAATAGGATGTCACTCTTAAGAGATCTTCTTTTCTGTTGGATTCTCCTCTTTCAACTAGCAGGTGATGTGAAGTCTGCTAGGACAGTTCTTCTGGCCTCTGGCTTGCTCCTGTCAGCCCTCTTTCCCGTGGACAAATGGTGAGCAGGCTGCAAGTTGAGTGAAACTTCATGAAGTGATGGTGGTGCTTGACTAGCTGTTCTGGCGAGCCATCTATAGCAGTAGTGTTAGAGGTGTCTATGTAAATGCTTAAATATTGTATATGCCTTTTTCCTGTCCTTTGAAATTTGGGGGTTTTTTTGGCATCTATCTTTCATCTAATGTGAAAAAGTATAAGTATTGTGGTTCAGCATCTACTGAGAGTCTATTAGTTTTAGAAACCCTAAAATAATTCTATATATTTTTACAAAAATGATAGCCTCTTCAGGATAGACAAGGCCCAAGACAAATGCTACATGATAGCTTTTGAGGAAAAAATTGCAAGGAACCTTGCTACAGTAATTGGATGAAGATTTTTTTTTTTTTCCCTCATAGATTTAAGTGCTGATGAACAGGGACTTTCTTCAGGGACTTCAAAAATTGCCAGAAGCATGATGGCCAGCATGGTCCTTTTCTGCTGGAGAGCTGCTTTGGATCAGAGTGTTTTGAGATGGAGAGGATCTTCATTGTGTCTAAGAATGATTTTTAGGCTTATTTTATCAGGAAAATAAGACCAATGTCAAACCAGACTTTGAACAAAAGATGTTGCATGCTGGAATTAGCAACCGACATAGTCTTTTTCAGAGTGCTTTGTGACTGCCCCTGAGTTTGACAGTTTATATCACAATCTGTTAAAAAAAGTTGTGGTAGTGGTGATGTTTAAAAAGTGTTTAAAAAGGCAGTGGTCAAGTGAAGGGTGACAACGTTAGTATTGATTATTTTTCATTCTGCAATGTTTGGATTTCAAATACTTTTTTTTTCTTTTTTTTAATTGGAGAGGGAATGTTTTAAAATACATGTTTCCTTGTGCAAAAAGGCAATTTCTGGTGGCCTGCTTGACTTTTTTGCTGCATGATACAAATGTTCATACTGACATTCATATGTAGAGAACTGTGTATATTTACTTTGAGAATATGAGCATACCTTTATATAAGCACTTCTTTTGGATTTCAAAATCAAAAAATCTCTGCAAAGGTGTAAATACTATTGCCAGCTTACAGTGACTAGGAAACTAAGGCAATACCACTGAGACAGGCAGTCTGCTGTCTGTTTGGTGGTGGCCACATGTTTTTGCTTGTGCGCTGTCCTGTGTCTATATATGTGAGCACAAAATTAATTGTGGTTGTGTGCCAAACTTTATGGAAGGCCTTATCTTGTTTGTTACTAACCAACAACTGATTTGCAGCTGTAATCCTTGTGTTTGCCCATCCAGTAATTGTGAAACTGTGGGGAAAGCTAATACACCTTCATATGCACTGTGTTTGGAAAGCTTAGCAAAGAATGCAAGTGACACAAAATAATTCCTGATGTTGAAAAATTATGTTAAATAACAAAAATTAATAAGAGATAAGCATATATAGAAGCTCGTGAATAATGGTGGGATACAAATAGTGGGGAAAAAAACATCAGAAGATATTTTCATATGAAAGTGTTGGTCTCCAAAGAGACTACTTGCTAGGGCTGTGTGTGTGCACGCAGTTTTACCTAGCAAGCATTTTTAGGTGTTACTGTTAATACAGACAAATAAGAAATATAAAATATGATGTAATAAATAGAAGGTGGGATTTAAAATAGCATGTAAAGGTAAAATATTGCCACTGTTTTAAAGTGGTAATTTAATTGCAAAACATAAAACAATTATCTGACGAAGTACGCTGTTGAACTGATGTTGCAAACCAGTGCATTTAAAGAACACAGCGGCTGTCTTGGCAGCCGTCCCCTGACTCCAGTCCAGGGTGCCATTGTCAGAGCTCGAGTTGTTCTTCACTGCTTGTCCCTAGCTGCAGTTCAGGTGCTGTGGTGATGACAAAATACATCTTACTGCCATGAAAATAGTGAAACTGTATTAGTTCTTTAACTCTGCATGAATAAGGATAATATAGAGGTTGGGTATGTTTGCAAATGCTGAGCCATCCTGAGGGGTGCAACAATTTCTATTAACGGTGCTTGCCCTATGTGAACCACGTGGTGAAAGGGGTAGTCCCTAAACCACTTGCCTAACTGTGCATAACTTGTATTGACATTTTTAATTCATAAAGTACTGTAATTTCACATTCCTAAGTCGAAGTTTTTAATGTTTTAAACAAAAAGGTTTATTACAAACTGTTTCTTATGTTACGGCACTTTATAACAACTTTGTCTTTTTCTATCATTAAGAAAAGTGTTTCTGTAATGTTAATTAGCTAGTAACTGCTGTTTTCAGTGTGCTTTAATTACCGTATGTTGCTTGATTATATGTTATGAAATAAACTTAAGGTTATTCTAGATTGTTAAACAGTGAGCTAATATATAACTACTGTGCTTAAGATGTGGTTTTTCAGATACAGTGGTGGGGATATTGGGAGGAGGAAAAGCTAAAAATGCAGTCTTATCCTTAGTATATGAAGACAGTTTTAAGAATTGCCTCCTAGATTTTAAAATTACTATTTACGAGAACTATCTGGTAAAATACCATGAAAATACTTTGCATAATCATAGAATAATAATAATCATAGAATCATAGAATAATCATAACTGTGCATAATCATAGAATAGACTGTAAAGATATAACTCTCAGATGATTTGCGTATGTATTACTAATAGGCATCCTTTGCTGACAGTCTAATTGTACAATGCAAGACACTTATCATTTACTGTAACTTAAGAATTTTTAAAAAATGCCCCTGTTGAAATTACATTTAGTAATATCTATATTACTAGTAGATAAATTACATGTATGTAGTTCTGTCTACGTATGTAAGTAAGTATTGCTGCAGTGACAGCTGTACTTTTTAATTAGCAAAATGTTTAAATAACTTGGTGCTCATGGGCAGCTTTATATTCAATTTCAGATAGAACAATGCTAAATAAAAGGTTATACTTAATGGTTATGTTTGGTCAACAGACAAAAAATAAGATAAGCTTTATAGATGAGTTAAAACTTTTGATAACAAATACAGTTGATTACCTTCCATATTAAAATTAAAAAGTTGAAAAAATTTTTGAGCAAAATTTTTGAGTATTGTAAAATGTATCCTGTAACTTCTTTGTCTCCTTTAGGAAGATACTTGCAGCAGTTTTTGTATTAGCTATTGACGTAACTGATCTAACACTGGAAACCACTAAGAATTTTAATATTGTTCACGTATAATTGCCTTAATCTCTGGTCTTTGCAGGAGATGGTGCTTTAAATACTCAAGAGGTTTTTTCCATGGTGTTTCTTTCTCAGATGACTAGAATAAAATCCATATTTGTTTCAGTCGATTGTACATAGAAGTAAACAGTTTACATTTTCAGTTGATGCGTAACTTTTTCATCTGCTTTACTGTATCTTAAATTCTGTCTTCATCCCTAGTTAAATTTTGTGGTTGTGTTCACATACCTCTCCTCAGATCTTCAAGAAGTTCAGTGTAAGCAGCTGTATAGCTCTCATCATGAGCTAACTTTGCAAATGGTGCAAAATATATGAAGATAAATCCTGTATTGTGCCAGTTTATTCCCCCAAAGATTTTCATCATAATTTCTTTTACAGAAATGTTTTCAAAATGACTTTGCCAAAAATACTAATTCTCAGTAAACCACCAGTCAATAAATCATTGTATTCAAGATCTTTTAGTTTTGTGGGTTTTTTAAATAAGTTTCTCTTTTTAAAGAGTTTTTCTTTGAAGCATAATAAGAGTATGGCTCAACAATGTCAATACCTAGGAGGATAAGGTCAGCTGGGGGGTTGGTTGGTTGGTTTTTCCCTCTAGCCTAATAAAATGTGGCATTTTAAGTGCTGTAGAGAGGGTCTCTAACTACTAACTCTCGTAGTTAAGTAACTGCTTAGGGACACTAAAGACGCATTTTTTCATTCAAAGAAAATAAAACAATTAAGTGTTCCTGTCTCTACAAGCGTTATAAAATGTAACATACCTGTTAATTTCCCGTATTTCACTATTCATAGTGGACACTGGGGCTTTGGTACAGGTGGGTCCTTCTGTTGTTTCTTTTAAGTTTGATATATTTTACAGCAGTTATTGTTGTTTTAAGTCTCAAATTCTCACTGTCATGTCACCAAAAGGACTTTTTTTTTTTTTTTTTTTTTTTACTAAACTTACTGCTGATCCTGCTAAATACTATTGGTGGCATTTCTGTATGGAAAGTTGCAAGTCTTCTGGATTCTTTAGTCACCAGATAACTTGTGTTTATGTAGTTAGTATTTTTTCATTACTGCATTTTGATGCTTTGTACTTTGATGAAAATGTAGTAACAAGAATAAAGCATTTGTAGAGTTAACCTTACAGAGTTGTTTGAGGTGGGGAAGAGTATCTTTTTTTTTTTTTTGAGGGGTGGGAATTTGATGAACCACCATTATTAATATAGTAGACAGTGTATAACTGAAATTTTAAAACATTTCAATTTAACTTGTATTTAAGGTTGATTAAAAAATATGAATGAATCAACCTGGGCTTTAGGTGAAAACGTTTTCAAATATAAAGCTTTTGTGCTCCTGATGGGATTATTTCAGTGGTTGACTGAAACACTTAAGAGAAGGAAAATGTTTCTTTAACTCTAAACAGAGGGAATTGAGTTGGCAATTGGGAACAGAGGGGAAAAAAAAAACTTTAAACCCCTCTCTGATTATGATTGTCGTGAAACTGAGCTTTGCTTCCAGATTTTAACCAATGCTATGTTTTCATAATTTAATTGGGATTTATTTTCTCAGACATAACTGATTTGGATTTCTTAGAAGATGCCTATAACAAACTGGATCCATCAATAAGTAACTAATTTACAGCATTATTGTACTCAATCGTGAGAAGTTTAATTGCAGTTTGCTTCCATCATTTTTCTTGACAGCTGTTGAAAATAATGTGGTAGAATTGGATTTATACAGACTTTTAGGAAGCAGATATTTGTTCAAAAGCAGTCAGGGAGTGCAAAGATCCATGCCAATATTCAGAATTCATATTTCCCTTGAATGGAAGGTTGTGATAAAATGGTACATGGTGTGTTTTCATTGCCTGTTGAAAGACTTTCATGCAGTTAAAATAAGCATTTTGATGGTGGTTGAATTAAGAGTTTTTGTCAGTCTCTTCTCATCATGGATGATTAGACTAAAACGTCTGCTTGTCTTGACTTGAGATCACCACAGCTTCAGATAACATGCTTTGTGATTGAAGGTCGAAATATTTTGAATTCTAATAGGCTGCCAGATGAATTGCTTGAAATAGACTGTAAAATTTCAAGGCTTCCTTTTCCATCTGCTGTGAAAAGAACCATTGGGAATGGTTGAGCTTGATGATCATAGAATTACGGGATGGTGATTCTAAAACCCTCAAAGGGAAGTTGCTATGGAGATCTAGTTCCAAACTGTGAAATGATTCACCTCTGAAAGGCTTCAGGGTCTGAGAAGCTGAACACATCATTGTTCAGGTGGTCATTGGTTAGGAAATTGCTGGTGCCTGTGTAATCAGCACTCCTGTGGTAGTTAACGATCTAAAAAGGTTTGTTCTGAATGATGTGGGACAACAGCAATGTGCATAAGATGGCTTCTCTCAATCATAGTTTGCTCAGCCTGGTGCTTGTAAAAATACAGTGAGCTAAATGGCAGAGAAATGAACTGCTTCATTGAGGAAGTCTTTTAAAAACAAAATTCTTTTCTGTGATGGATTTGACATCTAAAGTAAAAGGAGAAGAACTGTTTCAGCTTAAAAAGCTGTGGTTAGATGTTGCAAAAGTATCACATTTATATATTTATTTTGCAAGGAGCAGAATGGTGGGGCTGTGTATTTGTGTTTGCTCTCAGGCTAAAGGAGTAGAACTGTTGGAAATGAAGATTTCTACCCAGTCACACCTCGGGAACATAATGAAGTAGCCTTGATACGCTCATATTGCTGCCTCCGCCTCCCTCCCAATTTTGGGGCCTGCCAGACACTGTGCGTTGACAATCATGGAAAAAAACCACCCTGTATATCCAGGAGTCAAGTTAATCAAAGCATATGTTTCCTTTCTTAGATTCTAACTTACTTGTGTGTTTTCAGGATAGTGAAAGGGAATAAATGGAAACTGTTTGCATACGTGCATAAAGCAATGCATTTTGTCAACTATTGCTAAAATTTGCCAGCAGATTCTTAAATTATTTGGAAACTTGAACATACACAGAAGTATTTAAAGTGCTTTTTCAAGGAAGGCAGAAGATACTTGCTTGGTGTACTAGTAGCTACTGACTATAGCTGTCCATACCTAATTCAAGGTAAAACATTTGTTTCGTCATATGAGATTCGGATAAAGAAGTTCGTGTTGTTATTTCTGGCATATGTGTTCAGTATCAGCCTTGACACAGGTTCTGTTAATGGGATTTAGTAAAGAAGACGCCACTGGCTACTAGATGGTGCCAGATAGTTACAGAACACACCTGACATGTTCCACGATGTAGTTGTCATTGAAGTAAAATGTTACTAGAAAGAAAAGCACATCCCTGAGCGTTAGGGAATTCTTCACTGAAATAATGTACAAAATAGTGAGTTCTTTACTTCCCGTGTAACTGTTCAGCCAATCTATAGCAAGTAATAAGTTTAGTTTTCTGTTGGGATGCTGTTTTGAGTTTTATAAGGGAGAGGAAGGGACTAACATCCAAAGTAAAATATTAGTATTGAGTTTTGTCTGGTTAACTGTTACATTAGGATTTGAACATTGAACAGGAAATATTGCAAACCCTCTTTATCAGGTCTAGCATCTCAAACGATGCAAATTATATATTACCTTTTGTTTTCAGTATTTAAGGTGCTGTTCTAAAAAGATCATGTGATATTTCTTGTGATTCCAAGCCTGTACCATTATGTGAGGTCCTAAGAACTGTGACATCATCTTTAATTTGTTGAAAAGTAATCATTGCATGTGAAAAATCATGTATGAAGAACAAACTGTCTCTTAACCAACTAATGATTCAATTTTTATTATTATTAACAGGATTTCTATTAATAGAAACCAGATAGGCAGCACACTTATAAAATTTGAATTGATTTGCAAAGGATAAACTTTGTGCAGGATGAACTTTATTGCTACTTTTGCATTAAGTTTATGTATTATGTTATGAATGTGGGCCAGAATGTCCAGAGGGAAGGTTGTATGATGAGGCATGTTTTTATAAGGTAAATTTACTGAGAGGCTTTTTGCTTTTGTTTTTAAAGATACTCACTTAGCAACACAGCACTTAATTGCAAACTTATGCAGGCCATATACATACATAATGGCATTTATCAAACAATTTTTGCTTGTTTAAGTCTTCATCAACTCTCATTTTTATTATATGTTGGCTGGTCTTTCTTCAAGCATGTTTATTGCTCCTCACCTCCATTGTGCAACGAAATAGATCCTCAAAGGAGAAACATTCAGATGTGGAGAATAAGGTTCTTTGTTAACGTGTGATGAGCTGAGTTTACAACTCCTTATAAATACCCTTCTTGTAAAAAACTTGGTTACTCTTTTTGTAAACAATGACTGATCTGTAAACATAGCTTATTTTTTTTCCACTTTGCCAAATTCCATGATTCACTTTTATAGCATTTTTGTAAGGCACTGCAAGAAGAAGTTTGACAGTTTTGTAGTGCTCTTGTTTTATTATAACAACGATATAATTTTAAGTTTCAGAATGTTTGGGAACTGCTTGGATAACTAACCTCTTGAAGCTGAAAACGTGTCATTACTGAGTTTTGTCTAGGCATTTATATAGCTTAAGACATTGCTTTAAATGTTTTTGAAGAGAAGTTGCCTCACTGAAACAGTTTTACACCCTTTGTAGGCTCCAGGAGGGCTGTAATTTTGCATTCTGTGCTGAACTGAATTCTTCATTCCATTCTCTGTTCATTATTTTACAAAGACTAATAACCCTCGAAGGTGTCGAAGAATGCGGAACAGAGTTGAGCTGGCTCTGCACAGGAGCCAAGGTAGGCTCAGCAGGATTTAGTGGCTTGGATTTTGTTGCAGCATTAGGTATCCAAAGTGGTTCAGTAGGAGTACAGTCATGGTAACTGCTATGCAGTTCTATGCCAGACCCAGTAAAAACTTCAGGGCTCAAGTGGTTTTTTTGATATTTCTGCATCTTAGGTGTAGTCAATCTGTGACCCAGATAAATTGTCCATGAATAATTAAAATGTTTCCTGTATATCTGGTCGTTCAAGGCCAGACAGAACTACCCTGTGGGTTTCTGCTGATGGCTGCTAGTTGCTATTCATGATCTGTGTAAATACATTGTCTTAAAAACACAGTTATTGTTAGTAATTATATTTCGTTATGGTGACTCTCAGAGATTCCAGTTAAGACTGACACTGTAGAGCTTGGCACTGAGTATTCCTAAAGAGAAGGCCTTGATGACTAACCTTCAGAAAGAAGGGCTAAAATGCACCAGGAAGATGGTGATGGTGGAAGTAATATGAATACACAGTTATACATATAGGCATATTTCTACTTTCCAAATGGTTTCTGCTTAGGAACCATGTTTTTGTACAGTGTAGACACCATCAGATTGCAAATACATGAGTTCCAGTCTACTTTTGAGTAGGAACGTTGTCTTCCATGAACAGTCTGAATATGTGATACACGGAGGCATGTTAAAAGTTATCCACTGATGTTTGTGGCCAGACCTTCCTGCATGCACTATCCTCTGTGCCGGCGGTGCTGCCATGGGAGCACTCACCAGGGAGGGTGATACTGTGGAGAATCTCCCTTGTTCTTGTTTGCTTCTCTTTTCACAACTTAAACTCACAAAGGAACGTTTTCAGTCATTAGAACAGAAAGTAACATAAAATGGAACATGGCGGAGCTCAGGTTGACAAGAGCACTTGTCTCTGAAGCAAATGTTCGCATTCTTCAGCCCTTTTGACTTTTGGACATTTTGCAGTGGTCCAGGCTAGGTTCCAAATGCCCCTTCTTCTTCCAATTAACACAGTCATATTTTGGAAAAATCTGAACAGAGAGGCTAGTTTTTCCTAGGGAATTCTTATTTTAAACAATTTATGTAGTATGTCAGCCATCTCAAAGTTTTACATTGAGTGCTGCCCTTCCTTGTGTCTTCTGATAGTGAGTCCATGTGAATTACCACGTGCTGTGGTCCTGGGTAAAGCATGTTGCAAGAATAGTAACCAAGGAGTTTGTCCCAAGCACTATTTGGTGGGCAGTGCAGTGATAGTATTTCAAATATGATCAAGGGCAGTCAGAGTGAGCCCTCTGCAAACGGAGGCATGAAGGGCTCTAAAACTTATTCCTTCAGCTGTCAAATAATGTCCTTTACCCATTGTGACCAACTTGATAGCAAATCTCAGCAGGTAGAAGGTTTTGCCTGCAGTGTGTTGACTACATCCCAGTGGTGCTAGGATGAAAGAGCAATTGCAAGTAAACACATTTTACATCTGAAATAAATCACTAATATTTGTTAGACAGTCTCAAGGGTTAAGGGCTCTGGAACAGGATTTAACAGATAAGGTCATTGGAGCGACTGTCTTGGTAACAACTTTTCTCCGTTAAAACTGCTTCCACCAGGAACAGAATCGTGGTTTCTTCTGCCGACTTACATGTCCTGAAGTGAATTGCTTTGCCTCAGTGTTTCCCAGGGAGGTTATAATTCTCATCTCTGACCTTGTGCAGTACTTGCTTGACAAGTACTTTTATGCAAATGTAAATTCTTTGTATGCTCAAGAAGTTGATACTACAGTCATTTAAAATCCTGTATTGCTGCTACATGCTCTCATTGTATGTCTGCTGGTGCAGAAATAGACTTGCCCTTTTTTTTGTCAAATACTCTCAATGGATTTGATATTGAAAAGGCTGCCATTCAACTGCTATTTCAGACTTTTGGGGAGGGGTGCTTGATTTGCGCTCTCTTGACTGGTGCAGTATTAGGGCTCAGCAGGGTAAATGTAGCTGCTTATCTTTTGTATAGGTAAGTAATGAATTCGAGTCCTAATACAGCACCAGTCAAGAGAGCCCACAGCAGCTGCTTTTACCATCCTGTGTCTGTATAGCCATATGGTATGCATCAACTGTAACGTTGTGTTCAAAGTAATTAATGCTGCAACTAATATTCTGAACTGTTTTTCTGTTGCTAAATATCAGCTAAACTTTGAGAATAAAAACAAGTGGTTTTGATGGGGATTAAAACCTTTTCTTATATTTCTACGATGCAGGTAAAACAAAATAATTATTGCCACAGTGACTGCTTGCATTTTAAATAAATTTATACATATTATTTAAAAAAAAATCTAGTTAACTTTAAAATATGTAAGTTTTCTTGTCATTTAGGGTTCTGTGAAGCTGATCATCAAGAGGGTTGCAAATCATTGGCAGTTTCTATTTTCAGAGTTCCACATCCCAGAGTAATTTGCTTTAATTTCACCCAATTTAACCTATACTTCACACCATCACCATTCAGCTTTAATAGCTATGTTCTATGCATAAGAAAAGCAGATAAATGTCCACAATTAGACTGCGAGTGATTACAACTAGTTAGGGCTTTATGAGGACAAAACTTAAAGGGCTGTAGCACAAAACAAAGCCACAAAAGATGTCTGAAAAAATTCTTTCTTCAGAAGTCAAGGTTTACTACAGCGTTTTATTTAATGTTTTTTGTACTTGATTTTGCTTATGTTGAAGATGTAGGCAGGTGCACCTTCTTCAACTGAAAATTACTGTGCTTAAAGAATATTAGGTTTGTGTTACAGGTGATTAATTTCACTTGAAATTAGCTTGCAAGGGAAAACATGCTAAACCTACTTTATTTGTTGGTTCTTTGTTAACACAGGCTACATTTAAGAAGCTGTAAAATGTTGACTCTGACAGTATTCTTTTGCCCTTCTAATCATGAGTATGCATAGTAAAATGTACCATCATCAAAGTTTAATACATTCTATAATGTTAAATGTACTTGTACCTCAGTCAGAAATAGCGGTATCTTTTACCGTTTAAATCTTTATAATACTGATGATAGCATGTCAAGCCAGTCTAAGTACAGATATTATTTATAATTTAATGTTTTTTGACACTTGTAGTCTTGTTTCTTTTGATAGCTCAAAGAAATACCCTGCTTCTAGCCCCCCACCCAAGTTACCCTATTTTATTTCTTTCTGTTCTCTCCCCCATTCCCACCCCGGTAAGTGGCCAGATAGATATTATTGCTCATTTATTTCAGGGCTTATAACAGGGTATGTATGTGTATTGTAATGTGCCATATCAGTCTGTGACGAGCTGCTCTTTTTGATAATAGTCATTGAATGTATGCTGGAGAGGAAGTGCAAGTATCAATTATTCTCTAGGTCTGGTTTTTGGTGGTGTTATTAAACATTCTCTTATAGCTTATTGACAAAAAAGGCTGGTCATTACCCTAAATACCGATGGGAGTTTCAGCCTGTGATGCGGTTCAGATTCTGATGAAATTGTAAATATCCCTCTTAATTACAACATAACATATACCCATGCAGCTGCTTACCTTTTGTAAACGAATACAAGATGCCAAAATGCTGTTATGTGGAGCTTAATATTAGCCAAATATTTTGTTCCATTTTACTTTAAGGATAAGGATCATTAAATAAATGAAGCGACTGATATATCAAATATAAATTAATCTTGAAGATATTAATTAATTTCCATAACCACAATTAGGAGCAGAATAAGATGTCTAGTAGTAGTATTTTGATTTGGTTTTTAGCATCTCGGTGGCAGCTTGGAGCAGCTAGAAACAATAAAGTTTAGGCTATAGGCAGCTTCATTTTTGTGTCAAACTAGTTTTATATGCTATACCATAAAACTTTCAGTCCAATCAGCAACTACATTTAAATACTGCAAACTGTGGCAGCAAAACAATAATTCTGCTGATTAGCCCCTTTCCATTTCTTGTAAGTGAACTGTTTATGCTGTTGAGTACCTTTTGAAAAAAGAAAAAGCCAAAACAGCCTTGATTAGTCAAGGAGTAATTGGATGACTTGATTTTAGCAAGAGAATGAATTGGTTGATGATAGCCTGTAACTAAGTGTAGTGGTTCTGTTCAGATGAATACATAACATACAGTCATCAGATCTTGACAGGTATAACATAAGCAATGCAAAAATCTCTGGAGGCTGAGAGGTAAATTTTGTCAAAGAATTTTGAAGCTGATTCTTGAAAGAAATGGAAAGAAACGTGCATACCATTAGATGATACTGTTAAAAATGTGGCATTTGTTACTGCTGTGCTGTATACCTATTTATCTCCTGTTACTTTCGCATGTGAAGAAAATATGTAGTCTGTGTGTCCTGGCTGCCATCAAGACTGGGCAGATAGACAGTTCCTGCTCTTCCTCAGGGAAAAAAGAGTTGGGTTTCACATCTTCTCCAGCCAGTCATTCCGTTTTCTGGATCTTTTTTATCTAGTATCACTTGAAAGCAAGGTGCAGAACCAGCTATCACCATGTTACTTCTTTAATGCCGCTTTTAAAATATTTTTGGGCCTACCACACTTGGACCCAAACAGCCCAGATAAAGTGCTCAGCCGAAGATAAATCCTTCCCTGAAACTGAAGAATCCTTTAGGTTTGGGCCCACTGGCAACAGAAGAGGGAGCTGGATGTGGAAGTGATCATTTCCAAGCTCCTCATTTCTAGTAACCTCAGGTGAAGTCATTACTTTTGGTGCTGTTAGATGGCAAAATGAATTCTGCTGCTGTGTTATGCTTAACTATTTTCCTATCTAAATACTTGCCTTGTTTTAGTAGCAATATCTGCATGCCACTAAAACATTATGGGAATTTACCGCAGCAGATTCATTTACTTACAGCAAGCTTGATGTTTCTAGCTCTGTAGTCTTTGTTCTTTTACACTAAAGGAAATGGCAGGGGTGTATCTTTCAAGCTAGAGTGCAAATCCATCAGCATTTTCTGGGAGATTATTTGAAAAAAGGCTTATAGCTAGGATACTTAAAATATAAAAGAAAGAGGTGGATTCCATTCAACTTCCTTTTGACTGACTTCTGATAAAAATATACTTTACCTCTGGTGGGATATGTGAGACACCAGAGAAGTCATAATCAGTTTTTTA
Organism: Mycteria americana; assembly: GCF_035582795.1. Taxonomy (NCBI): domain Eukaryota; kingdom Metazoa; phylum Chordata; class Aves; order Ciconiiformes; family Ciconiidae; genus Mycteria; species Mycteria americana. The sequence goes on from NC_134373.1 coordinate 19,976,991, forward strand.
AATAATGAAATTACTGATTAGGGTTTCCCAGTTGACCTTCCTGTATTGCTGTATGCTTAGCTTACTTGTTGACAAGCAGATGCTGCTTTGGGGAGATTCTCAAGTCTATTTTATGTATATGTTTTTTCCTCCCCCTATGGTAAACTGATTCCTTTTTTCTCTTATAGTAGTATGCTATAGTTTCCTGTAGTAGAAGGAGGGCAGTTTTGGAGCACAGACAGTATAACTTTAGAAAGTAAGCAAAAGGAAGGTGCCGTGGTTTGGGGTAATATTTGAGAAATGCCAAGTCCTCCTGTTCTAAAAGCAAATGCAGTTGATGAAGACATGGGAAGAACAATAGATTTTCATTATATTCATTGGCAAAGGTCATTGTCCATAGGTCATACTGTCTTGAGAATGCAGTGGTATGGCTAGTTTTGGAGAAGCTCATATTAAATACCTTTTTAAATTAGGTGGTTTTTTTTTCTGTAAATAATAAGTAAATAAATAAAGTGCCATAGTTAGATTAGTTTATTGTTTGATAAAATTCCAGAATATCACAAAACCTTCTTTTGAAGACAAATTTTTTAGCACAAATTTGAAAAAATTGATTTTTTTAAATGAAAACTTTGGAAGCTAGGCTACAGAGCTAAGCAGTCAGTAGCCTGGCAGGTGTGAGTATGCTGCAGAGGATAGTGTGTAGACAAGTTTCTAAGCTTGGAATGGTCCCTCATATTTACAGAAGTTGAACCCTCATTATGTCGATAAGACAGACGCATTATGCTTGAGGTTCACCGTATTTAAACACAGCTCATAATCAGCGTGGGTTTTACTTCTGACACGTGACCGTGTTTGCGCGCTCTGTTCTGCAACTGGCTCATTCTAGTCCTTTTCTTTCTCACCTGGATGCCCTGTTAGTATGATTTCAGGGAACATTTCTTCCCTCATTTTTCTACCAAGCTCTCTCAAGCTAGTAATCATCTTGAGATCAAAATAAGACTACCAAATCTCCTTTTCACCCTCTCCCCATTATTTTTACTTACTGATTCTGTTGTAATCAGTGATCAGTATTAACCAATATTGGCATTTCTTTGTCAGTTTTTATTTTTCATTTGCCTTCTGCAGAGAGCTACAGGTCCATAAACTAACTGGTATTCTGTTTCTGCATGATACCCAACATAGTCTTACTTGTTCCTTCAGAAAACTGAAATTCTCATCTGTTTGCTGTCATCTTGCATCTCAAGACCTACCTTCCGTCCTCCCTGCTTCTTGCAATTCAGCATATTTTAGTGGGTCCTTTTTATTTTCAACAGGCTGCTTTTCTACATAGTGCTTGATATCAACTACTTATACTACTGCTTACCCAAGGTTCATGGCCTGTGTCCACCTTGTGCGTCTTGTTCATCATACAGGTGTTGCACTATCTTTAATTGGACAGTGATGTCATTCTTAGTCCCCTATTCGTTATATTTTAAAATAGAGCCTTTGAACTTTCTGTTTTGCTGCTGTGTATGCTGGAGGGAAGGAGGGTTTATCATATCATCTTCCCTAACAAAAGAGAGTTAAAGGCCTTGCTTGACAGAGGAATTGCACTCACTAATAAAGCAAAGGCAGAGAGACATATTAATGCTATTAACAATGTATATCAGGTAAGATTTGTACATCAACATTATAGTTCTGATTTTCATCTTTGTAAGTTGCAAATAATATACACATTTTCTGGTATGTCCTATTTCTTGAATCAGTTTTACAACTCCATTTTTTCCTACTACTTTACAGTTTTATGTAGACTGTTTTTTAAACCAGGGACTGGGTAAAACGTTATTCTAATAGTTTAACTTTGTTAATTTCTCACAGTTGTACTTTTTCCAAGAGATCTCATCTTTCTCACAGAGCCTAATTCCTAAGGTTACCACCAGTTCTTGCTTGCTAAGTCTGCATTCAGCTCTGCAGACCAGAATTGAATTCCCTACAATGCTCAATGTGATTGTGCTAGACCATCATTACACAGCAGGTTTGAGGCTGGCATAATGGATTGCCCAAGATACATCCCACATGGATATTGAGATGAAGTTATAACTAAGGCTCTTCCATCACAGCAGCATCTCTCTCCCTTTTCCTTTCCTTCTTTGAGTATCCCATCGTCTCGCTTCTGGCTAGGCTGTCAGTCAGAGGCTGATCTGTTTTAGGTTGATGACTGAAGTCAGCATTGACAAACCCTGAACAAGAGATTCACAAATAAAGCTGTTGCTTATCAAGAAGAGTCTCTCAGTTTGCGCCAAGATCTGGACATTAATGCCAGTTTGGCCTTTTGTATATACAAAATCTTATACCTACCACTTCCTTATGGACTGTGGCTGGGAAGAGGTTTAAATTTCTCTCCTCTAAGTGTTCGTGATAACTTAAGAAAGAAAAAAATCTACCATGATTAATTTAATGGATTTCCTACCTGATTAGAAGGGAATTGTATGACCTTTGTCAGCACACCTGTTGATGTGTTTTCTCCTTTCCAAGTTAGGAAAATGCAGTTTTCCTCTAAATGTAGAATTGAAAATTTAAGCTCAAAATCCAGCGTTTTAATGGAATATGCAACTAGTGTTCGTTTCTTCCATGAGAAGAGTCAAGCAGCCCAGTGAGGAGGAGAGAAGGCTAAATTGTTGCCTTGAATAGGAAATCATCAGCTCAGTAGAGGGGCTCCTTACGTGACGAAGCAACTACCTGTTGCCAGACATGGGTCTCTTGTCATCAATGTTGCCTAAATGAGCTGCAGGATAGCTGCTGACACAGGCATGAGGACAGCTGATGGGAGGAGGAGACTTGAAGAAAACTCTGGCAGAATGTTTAAGTGTCCATGGGTTAAAGCATTTAGTGGACTGAGAAGAGACCGAAGGTGAAATGTATAGATTCAATTTTATAGGGGTGGAATTACACTGAATTAGTTGGTTTTGGATCAATAAAGAACTGGATTTTTTTGTGAAAAGGAATGGGAAGATGTGAAGAAATGAAGATAATTGCTGGAGAATTATTTTACAGTTGCTGAAGAAAATGGAAAAATATAACTAATATATAAGCTGTGTTTTGTTATTACTGACTAATTCACCTTACACCTGCTTTTTCAGAAAAACTTCATTCTTCCTTAAGACCAGAACAAGCTGTTTACTTTACTTTTTGTTTTTATGTTCTAAATGTGAGATCTTCATAGTCATGGAACTTTTCTCCTGGCTTTAACAGCATGGGTTTTTTTTTTTGTTGTTTTTTAAACCCATGGACACCAAATGCAGAAGGAAGATGTAAACAATTTGAGAATGTATTATTTAGATGGTAACGGACACTTTTTTCTTGATACAAGGAAGAAAGATAAACTTCTTACTTTTTTAGCTGCATAAATACTACTCATCTGTTGAGAAGGCTGGGCAGGTAGACTTTTCTTTGATCTGTATGGTGACGTCTTCCTACTTTTTTCCCCCACCTTTTTATTCAGTATTTTCCTTGTAAATCAGAACAGAGCTGTTAAATTGTGTTTTCTAGTATTTGTTCATCCGAACAGTTCATGTCCCATTGAGTCAGGCATGCAGATACGGATTTGTGGAAGGCAAAGGCTACAGTATCTCTTCCTTAATTGCCTGGCATGGGTGTGGGTTAGTGTAGTGAGTTTCCATTTGACAGAGCAGCCTGTTCTCCCGCCACGGCCAGCATCAGAGTTGGATCTATTGCTGAGGTGATTTTCTTTGTACCAAGGGAGCTCATTGATGATCTTTGGAGACAGACAGCTGAGGGGAGAGGAGGGAACTTCTGGTAACCACTGTTTTAAAGACTTTCATAAGTTTATGTGAAAATCGTTTTGACATTTGACTGTCAACAACATTTTAAACCTGTGTACTATGTGTTTTGATGTAAAATCTTTATTGCTAAAACCACTATTTTCAGTAAGTTAAAAGAAACGATGAAGTTTAAGATGTGCATGACAACAAAGAACCCGAACTTTCTGTGTATCAGTTAAGGAAGTCTTTGTAGTTTACCCTGTTTCCTATCTTATATTTAGTACACGAGATGCCTTGGGGTTTTTTGCTCGTGTAAAAAATCAGTTGATTTTCATTTTGGTAATATTAAAATAAAATTATTTTCGTGGTTGATTTCTTAGGCATGTCTTTAATGTTACAGGATAGGCATGCAAATACTCTGAAAATTGGCCCAGGAATAAGTAATAAACTTTTTAATTGTTAATATTTTTATATCTAAAATATATATTGATTTTTTTGGGGGGGTAGGGGGTTTTTTTGGTGATGCTGCTTATCTGATAATTTAAATCCTAGTTGAATTATGTTGCCAGATTGTCTTCAGAAGGGCATGAAGTCAGCACACATGCTTCAGTAATATCTGGTTGTTTTACCCTTATGTTTCCAGTTGGCAATTTGAAATTATGGCTTCAACTGCACTTTAAATATGTGATAATAGCATGTGTTTCTAATAAGGGCCAGCACCATTTTGTTCAGATAGTGTGAATGGTTGTCACTCATATATGACAAATGCACCTTCATCTGCTTCTTTGATGGCCCCCTAAAAACCATACCCTCAAATCAGGCCGATGAAATTAGCTGCTGTGTAAATTGTGTGTCTGAGTGGTTCATTATCTAATCACCGTCAGAACCACAGTGATAAAGTAGATTGAAACAGGGACGAGGTCTGCCAGATGATTTCAGGCCTCTTTTTTCTAAGCCCTGTTTCCCTTGGAAACACTAAGAGTCATTCAGAACTTCAGAATTCTTTGTCTAGAACTTCTTTTTTTCTTAATGCATAAAATTGGTCAGCCAGTGAGGGCTGCCAGGGTGATTTGTAAGGTTTTCTTTCCATGAATCTTTTAGTCATTACTGCATGTATTAAAATGTTCTGCAATGTTCAATTTAGCTACTATGTTTGCTACTGCTAGGTTGGATACTGTTAAATACAGTGGTACCTATTTTCAGGAAAGTGCTCTAGCCTGTTCCTATTTAGAAGAAACTCTTAAAGATGTGTTAAGTGCTCTCCTGAAATGGCCAAGTGCTGTGCTTTGTGTGTATCTGTATAAAGCTTTGGATTCTGGAGTTGATAATGTAAATCAACATACTAAACCAGTATGGTATAAAATATTGCAGGTGACACTTGTATGCGGGCAGTGTGACAGACCTACTGACTTTACTTTTTCATCTCAAAATCTTGTGACTCTTCATAGTATGTTGTAAATACATATTTCTTGTCTTTTTAGCTTAATACATAATTTAAGTGTTCTTTTGTTTTAGGAGCATTTGAAGATGATGATATCACTCATGTCGAAGGAAGTGTAGATCCTGTTCGTGACATTGAAATAATACATGAGGAACTTAGACTTAAAGATGAGGAGCTGATCATGCAGAGTATAGACAAGCTTGAAAAAGTAGCTGTAAGAGGAGGAGACAAGAAATTAAAACCAGAATATGTAAGTATAAGTATATGACCTGTAAAAGTAGGTCATTAAGTACTCTCTGTATTGAATTGAAATTTTTCTATTGTTGTGTTTCGTTATTGGTCTCCCACACGTGTAATATGAAACACTACTACTATTTTTATGTGTATTTTGAAGTAATTACTATTATGAGTTGAAAAATTATTAGAATTAATTATTTGCTGTGTTACAGTGTAAGATTTCACTGATAAAGCTAATTGTAATTTTTAAAATTTAACTTATTTTCTTGCTGACACAGCTTTATATGAGAATTGCCAATGCTTTGTCAAACTTACATCAGTGTTTAGTTGTAATTCAAAGTGCAGCAGTCACTTCTGATTTATTCTTGCTGTTAAGTTCTAGTCTGATGTTGATACTAGTATTCCTGTAGCCACCAAGTGAAGATATTTTTTTGGTGTGGTTGCACTTAGTGCCTTTTAGTGCATGTTAAATAAAGACTGCTAGTTGAAATTAATTTTAGAATGTTATTGTGGAAAGCTGCTTAAATGAGCTCAATTATCACAGGGTAGTAGTGGTGATTCTTTGTAAATTAGAAATGTATGGTAATTGTCAACTTTAAAGTATATTTTTGTAAATTATTATTTTACTGCTACTTGGCTTTTGAGTCTGCTACACTTTGCCAGTAGTCTAGTTATTAATTTTTCTTTATTTCATTAATCTTCTATAAATAGTTCAGGTGGTATATAAAGCGCATTCTCTAATTATTACAGCAGTGTATCAGTGTGGAAATAGACTATTTATGCTTAACAATTAAGTAGTAAAAAATACTGTTTTCTCCCATGGCTTTTTAAATAGCAAGTAGTAAGAAAAACATTGCCATATCAGTGCTGGTGTTCTAGTTTATCAGCATTGAAGTGCAATGAAATTTGTTGGCCCTACCTAGTGTTTGGAATTGAACAGGAACTGAAAGTGAACATCCGTCTCCAAAATGTTAATCTTCATGATGCAGTGTTAAAAAGCACTACTTCGGTAGCTTCTGTGGGTGAAGAACTGGTCTTCATCTAGCTTGAAAAGTATTTTATTCCCTGATTGATCTAAGCCAGAAAAAATAGCTATTGTTGGATGATTTGAAGGCTTTCATGTAAGCCCAGAGAGAGAGAAGCAGGTATGCTTCATTTAGGTCTTATCTGACATGTGTCAACCCAGTCTTGGGTACATGTGGCCAGTGATTTTTATCTTTTACAAAAGGTTGCACCTGCCTAGAGGAACAGTGCAGCTTATGCCTACGGTTTCAAATAGCATCCACACAGTCTTTCACCTTTTAATTAATCTTAAAAGAAAGGAGCAAGCGAAAATCCTGTCCATAGTGAATGCAAAGTTCAGCCTGAAGCTAAATTTTACATTGGTATGAGATGATGAAAATGAGGAGTGTTGTGATACTGTTCTGCCCCAGTCTTGAGCTCTTCTCGCTTACTTTCTTGTGTGGCTGTCTTTGGAAACAGCTTTGCTCAGCTCCTCATGATGGAGATGTTCTTGTCCAGTTTTTGAGTGTACCTCTTTGGATGCTTTGAGGGTTTCATATCATACTTTGTGTTCTTCCTGTGCTAAGGAAGAAGTCAGCACTTCAGTGATTGCAAAGAGACATAACTGAAGTGTGTCTTAAATAAAATTCTTAATAGTCATCATGTAACTGTAGTGGGTGGTAGGTACAGTTACTGCTGTATGATAGAGCTGCTCTTACTCATTTTTTTTAACTACAGGAAGTTGGTATGTGTTTGAAAAAAGAAAATCTCAGATTATTCTCAAATCAACGGAGACAGTAAATAAAAAACTCAAATCTAGAAATGCAATTTAAATTAATTAAATAAAACTTTAAAATTTGCATTATTAATCTGTCTTTACCCAGCTTCAGTTTCTCATCCTTCTCTTTGCCTTTTCCTTCAGTCTCCTAACTATGACTTCATCTGTGGTTCACCCGTCAAAATGATTTTGTCATCTTGTGTTTGTAACTTACACTTCCTGTCATTCCTTGGGGGTTTTTTTATCCTTTCTTTATGAGCACACGCACAGAAAACACCAGATTCTTGAAGTCGTGTTGCTCTGCCAGTTCTGTTCTCAGTTAACAGCTGTTACACTTGACCAGTCTCAGCTGAGTTTGTCAACAACAATAGAGGTTTCAAAGGCATTAAATTCCTTTGTTTCTTGGAAAGGGGTGGCTGAACAGAGTGGAGGGGCACAAATTAATGCTTCCCTTGAGACAAAGGCTGCGCGTAGGAACTGAAGTCACTAGGGAATCCCTTCAAGGAAGTGCTGTGGGGCATCATGTCTGTGAGTCCTGCTGATCTCAGACCTTCTTGCTTGTCTTCCTTTGTGACTTCTATGCTTGAATTGTAAGGTAGGCAGTACACCTTAGTAAAATGGACTTTTTTTAATGGTAAAGGCCTGTGAAAGCTCCGCCTGGTTACTTTTATTTTCTTAGTAAATCAATCCTTAGGCCTAGTTACACAGCTTTTACAAATAGATTTGTGTAGTTGTAAGATTGTAACAGCAATTCTTGGGCTTTTCCAGCCACTAGATGGGTTTATTTAGACGTTCAGCCACTGGGTTGTAAGGCACTCCTGTACAGTTTGCTTTACCTCTTTTCCTTGAACGTTTTGTGTTGCAGAGATGGGCTATGGTTGCATTTATGTAGTATACTACGTGATTAACTGTGCGGTAAATGACTTGGGGGTCTAGGAGAGAAACCATATGGGATTGGTGAAAAAAAAAAAAAACAGTTAAAGGTTATGCCTCTGCAAAGCAGTAGCCAAACGTTAGGAGTGTATTTTGGCTGTTTGATCATTCTGCATTTCCCAAATCTGTTGCATTTTGCAGTTAGCTTGCTGGGCACAGAGAGAGTTCCCTGTCCAGCACAATTTGTAATGTTTTTTCCATGTGGCTTGTGGCTACTGTTCAAGGCTTCATCTTTCCAGGGCAGAAGAGTCATTAAGAGACAGTATAGACTGGAATTAATACTTTTTTTCAAACAGGTTGTCTTCAAAAAAAAAAAAGGGGGGGGGGGGGAGGGAGGGGCTGGGAGATAACTTAAAAAGGCAAATCCTGAGAAGTTATTTACCAGTATAATACATAGCCATTGCTAATACGCTGTTCTTTCCATAGCAGAGGTGCACAACAAACAGCTCTTGTCTGTGCTCTGAGTGTTCCCAGTCATTTTCCCTTTCAGGAAAACTAGGAGGTTACAAGTGAAAAAATTTGGTACTTGTAGGTTGTTTTGGTTTTGGTTTTGTTTTGCTTTTAAGGCACGTTAACATTTTAGTCTCTCTTTTTTCATTGTTTTCCTTTTCCCATCCTTTTGAGTGTAATTTAAGGTAAAGACACTTGAGAATTTCTGAAGAGTTTTAACTGGTTGAGAGTTGTGAAAGTTCTGTGGTTCATTCAGATAAAGATATTGCAAGCTTTCTTGCCTGTATCGCTTTCAGACCCTTCACTGGCTTGCTTTCCCCTGCTGAACAAAAACATCTAGCACTTGAATTGCATTCTTCATTTCTTTCCACTTTTTTTGAGATCTATTGAGGAAGAACACTATATAAGGTTAGGGGAAGAAGAAGGAGGTGAGGAAAGAAAAGAAATAATATTGATCTTAGTCAAGTATGTTTTTCCTTTGGTAGTTTGCTGAATATAACAAATAACCTTAATATTGAAAGCTAAGGAAAAGTTACTGATTTCAGAGAGGCTATAATCTCTGTGTGACCTGTGTAAACTTATTGTTGGCATCAAAGGGGATTTTGCTGTGTGTTTCACGGAACCTAGTTGAAAGTAGAAGTCATTCTTCTTATTTCATAAATATGAATTGTCTGCTTTAGAGGATTCTCTTTATCAGTAAGCCTCCACAACTGTAACTTGATAGTCTGAAATCTCCAAAAGGTTTATAAGGAGGAAAAAAAGAAAATTGTCTGTCTGTATCAGTCAACAGTTATTAAATCTGGGATTTGTATTTGATTGCCCTCCTTCTCACACCTGTGTTCTAACTTGTTAATTATAATTTTTCCTTTGCGTAAGCCCGCATTCCATACAGTTGGTAATTTTACCTTTGTGCAGTGACCTGGCTTTGCAGTTGAATACAGTGTTAACCGTTCGCTCTGTCTCTCAGAGAATTGATTTCTCAATCCCCTGTCAATAGAAATAAAATAGCCAACTGCTGTTTAGGAGCCATCAGTGAAATACTTTTGAAGTTCTACTTAAAAATCAGTGACACGATATGGTCCAAGACCAGCAACATGTAATGTTGACATAGGCTTGGAATAGCTTCCTTTACATGTATATTTTTGTCTGTTTTGCAAGTGTTCTCACTGCTTTCTTAGAAATGACTGTCTGCTTTTACTAAGGGTACTATGCTATCAGACTCAGTATACCTTTAAATATTATTTTGGCTATAACCTTCTAAAGAGATATTATAGAATAAAAATACCCCTGTTATTTGCATGTATTAAACCAGCGCAAATATCATTTCAGAAGGCAATCAGAGTAATTTTGATTTTATATTTTAAATCTGTCTGGTCCTGGTATCTGCAGAGACATGAGAAAGATATTGAGTTAAACTTTATTATTAGCTTATTATTCATCTATCATTTTGGGTAGCAGGAGATTTCAAAGTAAAATTCAAATATGTATGAATTTATAGATCAGAATGCACAAATTTTAAAACTTGTGTTAAAAATATGTATTTTTTAATTTATGGGATTTTCAGTCCTGGAGACAGAAGTCTTCAAGTTAATACAATATAGTTAAGTGAACATTATTGCAAGATTCTCTTCCATTACCGTTCCTGTGTGATTCAGTTCTAGTCCTTAAAGATTTACCCTCTGCAGTAGATAGCTATTCCTTCAGCCCTTTGTTAGTGCACCGAATCTTGAATTCCACCACAGAATAATTCTTAGTGGTAATGGTATTGTGATTTATATATCTGACCACAAGAATATTATTTATAGTTGAGTTCATGCAGATTATTAACGTTAGTGATATGAAGACAGTATCTTTAGGTCAGTATCAATGTCCGCAGTGTCTGAGCTTCCACTTTTCAGTTGAAAGGCGGCTTTTACAGTAGGTCAAGATCAATGTTCACTGCATTTGAACTTCCAGTTTTCAGTTGAAAGGAGTGCTTTTACAAGTCCTGCGAGATATCTAAATTCCATTGTTAAAGTCTGTCAATTTTAAAATAAGATTAGTTTTTCAAATCAAACACATTTTGTAAGAGTGTAAGAGTAATTGCAATTATGAACAGAACAGTTAGAGACTCCTTTTTAAGGTAATGGTACCAGAACCATCTAGTCCATATTTAACTTAGAAGAAAGGCATCAAGCTTTGTTTTGTTACTGCGATGGATGATGAACTAATAATTGAATCAATGGCCATAGGCATGGAGGATAAGTATCTGTCGGCATATATGTACTATGCAGAGTAAAGTAAAATCTTCCTAATGATGCTTTAAGTAGCTTTAACCCCTTCCTTCCTCCTCCCTTCCATTTAATGTCTTGCTCCTGTCCTTATAATACTGTAACTATTTGAAAGATGTTTTTTTGTTCATTTAAAATTAGCAATAAGGTGTGGGAGATAGTTCACAAACAGCAGAGAGCTGGTAAATTTAGTTTCTTCTCATTACCAATATATAGTAGGTGAAAACAGGGTGAAAATCTTTCCTTCCTGCAATATTCTGATGAATGGAATGGTGCGGAGCAGAATTCGCTGACCTCGTGCTGCAAGCACTTGCCAGAGTTCTCACGGATGGATGAACTCTTATTTCCTCTAACTGATGATGTCAGCTGGGAATTTTCACCTTTCTTTCATTCCATGTTGAAGATAAATACAGCAATGAATTGGTTTGGTTTTTCTTTTTTTTTGCCAGTTTCTTTGGTCTCCTTTTGTGAGGAGAGTTTGAGAGGCCAGTTTGTTCCACTGAAGACAGAAGGAAAGGAGCAGCGTACGCGTACACTGTTGACATACTTTCTGCTGATGGCTGTTACAATTAGTAACTTCAATGTTAAATCATAGGGAATTGAGGAAATATTTATATTCTTAATGCATATAATTATGCCTAAAATCTTTAGTGGACCATTTACTGTGCTTAATGTGGTATTTAGAGGAAATTAAAGTTCATTCTGGAGAACATTTTGAATGTAACAGGAAAATATTCATGGCAGATGTTTGTGAATTAATCGGTAGTAAAGCCTGACTTAAAAGTACATAATGTGTAAATACACGTTTGGATTTCTTTTGGTATTACCAGTAGACAAAGAGAAGTCAATGCTTAAATACTTTCTGTCAAGGCTGATCTTTCCTGTGTAGATTTGAACAGTGGCTTAAAGTAATTACTTTTGTAAATAATGTCTGTCTGAGTATGTCTAGATCCAAGCTATGGTGTAATTTTTAAATAGCATATACATATGCCAAAATAACTCCATATATGAATAGTTGTGTTCTGAAAAAGACACCTTTTTCAATTGGCTTAATTAACATCTAGAACAAATGCATTCACACATGGATTTATTTGGAAATAAGTGTGTGTGGACTAATGCAGTAGGAAAAGTGATGTTGCATTTTACTTTTCAGTGTAATTTCCCTATTCTGCATTTCTGAACTGCTAGAAATAATCACTTGTAGACAGACTGCTTTCTGTATTCTTGCCTACATTTTTCTTTGAGAAGCTACAAATGACTATATCATTTCATGTATAACACCTTAGAACCCACACGGATGACCCACACAGGAGAATTTGGGGACTACTGACATGAATTACATTGCCTGGAATGCTTGTAGGATGTTTTGGGTGAAAGTACTTGCTGTGGTTCATAAACATTACTGGCATCTAGCTCTCAGTAAATCTTATATCATGTACAGCTTGTACTGGCTCTGTTAGAAGGTATTGAATAGAAGAAAGGATAATACACTTGTCCTAAATCCATTACTTCTCCCATTGTATTTTTATTAGAGTCAGTGAGCAAGGGAATTGTAAGAGATTAGACATTGTTTTGTACCACAGAGGAGCTCATTGTCTCTCCAGTTGATGCTGTACCTGACTTGTTCTCTTTCTTGCACCCAGATGCTACAGCTTATTTAAGCACTTAACACAATTGTAAAACATGATCTAACCTTTTTTTTTTAAACTGCAAAATTTGTCTTAATTGTCCTTTAAAAATACCACTGTTTCTAAACATTGTTTTTACAATAAATTCTTAGTCACTTCAGCCTCGCTCTTTTAAATTGCCAGAAAACCTCCAGGAAAAGAAGAGAACTGAGGCTATGCTAAATAGAACTGAAAAAGATTTCCAAGGAAAGCCATGAATGGAAGGACTGTGGGCACGGTGCACGCCTTACACCTTGCCTTAACAAGGAAATTGGTGCGCACACAGTAAATTATTTTTGGCGGAGCACAGTTTAACTAGTTGTGACTACTCTTTACCTCAAATAGCATAGTTCTCTATCTGTATCTGAAAAACCATCATAGCTATTTTGCAGGCCAGATGGAATACTAATTATTATCTAGTTTGATTTCTTGCATATCCCAGTTTCATTCTCACAATTGTGGTTAAAATAGAATGTATGTCTTAGGGGAAAAAATTAACCTTTATTTAAGGCTAGAGATAAATTACTGTAACTTGCATAAGCTGTGCCAGTGATTAATTATCTTTACTGTTTAGAAATAACACAGCTTTAGTCTGTATTTGTCAAGCTTCAACTTTCAGCCATTTGTTTTCTGTATGCTAGTGTGAAAAACCCTGTACTGTGTGAGTTTTTTGTTAATTATATATATATGAAATGCAATAAGAATAAAAGCATAAGATTTAAGCACACTGAGACTTCATGTATAAGCACTTTTTCAAAACCTCTTATTTTTCTCCAGTTTTTCAGTATTTCAACAGAGATGAGTGTAGAGTTATTCACATTGGGCATTAGCCTGTTTATATAGTCAAAGATTGTATTAGTCTTTTGGTTACAGTACAGCTCATTACTTGCGACCCTCAAGTCTTCTCACTCACTTGCAAGAGGGAGGTCCTCTACCTGCTAAATACTGTATCCACCCTCCCTTGTCCCCTACACAGCAAGTGTATGAACTTGAATTTATTGTACTGAAAAACGTTGTTTGCTTTCACTAAATGTCTAGCAGTTCTGGTCGCTACACACATGATTCACATTGTTAGTAATTTACTATGCTTTTATAAGCTACTTACCTTCATTATTGATATGCTATGCTGTTGGACTTCTCTGTGAAATGAGAGGAGCTAACTAAGAGCTACAGGTAGTGTTTTAGGTACTCCTTACAGCTTTTCTGAGGAGCAGAGCAGTGAAAATGATACAATTTTGGACAATTGAAACATTTTAATAAAAAGTATTTAACTGCTTTTTAAGTGTTTACAGGGAGCTGGTCAGTTATTACATCTTGGAAGTTTTGAAGGGAATGAATAAGGTGCTGAGAAACACTTCATACTTCCTAGAAACATCTCCCTTGGTGGGGGGGAAAAAAGCCTACTGTACCCACATTTACTCTCTGTGGTAGCAGAGACTTTTGCACTGCCTGCAGGATCACAGAGAATTCACTTGCACTTTGAAGTGTGAAGTGATAATCCTCACAACTGCTTACTTCTTTATTAAATTTGCGGAAGTTAATTACATGCCCTGCTAATTTACAACAAAAAATGCACAATTCTCTGATGCCAAGTAGGCAAGTGAGTTTTCCAAGCTTCAGTTTAGTCCCTCATGCTGTAAGAAGAATTTGGCATTGGCACACATTATTACTATCATCCATCCAGAGAGTTTATTAATGTATGCACATTTTTCTACACAGTAGTGTCTCATGAGCATGTCTTGATAAATCTCCTAAATACAATTTAAATGTATTTCTTTATAGTATTTTATACTGTTGGGACTTATTGTTAAAGTCCTGCTTAGCATTTGTGGGTTGACTACTTGCCGCCTTTGGAAAATGAGAGCAGGTTGTAAATTAAAATCACTGTATTGCATATGGCTAAATATACTAAGTATTCACATGTGCTAAGTATATTGCCAAGGATATAGTCAGAAATTAACTGATGTTTAAAACAGTAGTATTTGATATTCATGAAGTTTGCTGTATTTCATATGCCTTGACAACTGTAAGTAAATTGGATTGGGGGTGGTGGTGGTGGTGGCTTTTAAAATGGGGCTTGCTATAATATTGCTAGCTGAAAAACAGAACAAGAATACCCCTCTCATCAAACAAGGAGAAGTGGATCATTCTGCTGGTGACAGATTGACCTCAAAGTGTGCAACTGGGGAGGCCAGATCTAATGAAACAAAGTGGATCATTGCTCAGTATTCTGTTATTAAGCATCTCGGAGTTAACTAGAGTAGTGATTAAATGTGTTTAAATGACTATTACAGTGATAGCGAAGATAAGAAGGTCAGTTCATACTCTTTCACCAGGCCTAAACAGAAGCAATTAATAAAACTAAAAATGGTGCTACCTGAGAAATAACTTGAAAATGTGCTTTTTGTTTGTGTGTTTCTATTAGTATTGGGGCAGCTGAGTGAAAAAGAAATATGTGGAAATAGTTGCCTTTCTTCATATTGTCATTAGTATTTAATGATTTCTTGTTAAGGGATCATATGAAATCTCATTTAAATGGGATACCACCATTGATGCAGGGGACTCTGAGTTCATTTGTCCCTTTTTTCCCATTTCTGGACTCTGCCTTACATTCTGCATGGTGCAACTGCCCGGATAGTCCATCAGAGAAAATTTGACTTTGAATAATTATTTCCAAATTTTTTCTGTGTGTCTTACTGCCTCACCAGCTTCAGACATAAATGCTGTATTTGCTTATAAGTTTCCATCCTTTTATCTAAAGTTTTCCAATTCTTTGCCACGTTCTCTGTAAAACCAAAATTGCAAGTATACAGCTGTTGGTTCTGCCCAGTCTTATCAGTTGTTGGTCAGCCTTCCCTGCGGAAGTTAGCCATGTAGTTATTCCTTTAGAACAACAGTTGCAAACAGCACCAAGTCAGGTACCTAAATGAGAACTCTGAAAAATTAGGTCTGTGCCAAAATGGGTTTAGATGTGTCACTGTAGGTAGCAGGTGAATCTGGAAGAGAAGTTCTGATTGGCAACTATGTGCTTACATAGGTGTTAGGAAGACCAAACTTTATTTGCAGTGTTGATGGTTGAAATTTTCTGGAGGTTCTGCGTTATGTAGCTACCCTTAACTTAAAGTGTGATTAAAAACCATTTCATTGCTGCTTAAGCCTAAAAGATTGGCTTTGATAATGTGTGCTATAATGTTTTTTTCTGTCAATTTTTTATTGACTCCAATTTATAGGCAATAATGCATTGCTATTGGGGGGGAACTGTAATGCCGAAAGCCACGTGGTGGGTGCCTACAGAATTAGTTTAAAACCTGAAATAGTGTGTAATCGGAATTCCTTCACTGCTGAACAGGAATCTTGGAGAACGTGTTGATTTTTCTATATCTATTTAAACGAAAGGTGAGGATAAAGATCTTAAATGAAAAGTACCTATTGGTAGAATTGCTTCCCTTATCTTGTTTATACTGATTAATTAAAAAATAAAAAGCACATAGGGTTAAAGACAAGATGGTACCACTGTTTTCTTCTTTATATGTAATCTTGTTGCATGTCTCTACATAAGCTGTTCTGGCCACTCATCATAGTAACCAGCTGGGCCATTTCACCTGCTGGAGCCATTAAAGAGGACTCTCTCCCCCTAGATTAATCCCCTCCGACATTAGTTTTTTGCTCTGACAACTGGAGCAGGCATTCAGAATTTGCAGGTGGCCAGTGTGACGCACATAATTGCCTACAATTTTAGGCAATGAATAAAAATGGTCTACATTACTTGTCAAAGGTTGTATATGCAGTGCCAAGTGAGATCTATGGGAAGCCTTTTAGGGTTTAAAGAACAGTTAATAGCAAAGCTGCACAGTGCTTTTTTAATCATAATGCATTTGTAATATAGCACTTTGATCTTCTCCTTGTAGGAATTGGTGTTATATTAGCCACTTTTAAACATTTATGAGTGAAATTCAGTTATAGGAGAGTAAAAGTGATTATTCGTAGGCAGAACATGTTAGATTTCATTAAAAGTTTTAGCTTGCCCCTTCCTTGTTAAAATCTGTTGGGAGTCCTGTTCCTGGAGGGTTTCAAATCAGGATCTGAAGATTTAGAAGAGCTTTTTCTTTGTTTTTCACTAAAGCAACTGCAAGACTAGAAAAGACTGTAGTAATTACTGATGTTATTTGTGGTTGTTTATAAATGTACTTCAACCACATAGCATTAAGTGCAAAAAATGTTGTGTGCTCAACAGTTTAGGGAATGTTTCCTTGTATTTTAAAGATCTTAATTCTCAGTTGCGTCAGTTATAACCTAAAAAATGCATTATTTAAAGCGTGATCATAAATTATCTACAACAAAAAATAGGCGACTCTAAAATGTACTACTCCTAGAAGAGCCGAGTTTGACCTTTCAGACCCAAGAGCCTTTTATTAACACCTGCCTGTAAGGAGAACCATGCCACACGCAGCTTTCAGATTCACGACCACAAAACTGATGAGGAAAGGCTTGAAGGGTTCAGTTTGTGTCACTTGCTGTTTGCCGTTTCCATTTCACAGATGATTAATCTTTCTGTGAAGAAAGGCCAGAGAAACAAAGCACATTGGGCTCTTCCTGCAGTTACTCCTTCTGAATGCACACTAGCTTGCTAACTAAAAGGCCTTTAGATTTCCTGCCGAGAGAGATGTTCTGAAAGTGAATGCAGCTGGTTGGAGGTCACCAGTGCAAGGCTCTTGCCATTGTGTAATGGAGGCTTTGGCAGGTTTCATTTTGGGGGGGAGGGAGAAGGTGTTGGCGAAAAATTAATGCGGAATAAAAAGGGCTTTGGCCATTTGAATTAATTTCTTGAAGGGTGGATCATCAATAATAGGCTCAATTTCTTTTGCTCACAATTTAAAAAAAAAGATATTTGCTGTGTTTTTTCCCCACCCATTCGCTTTTCTTAATGGCATGTTTATATTGTACGTGGTCTCTCCCGCTGGATGCTGAAATGTCGCGTCTTACTGAGTTTGAAAAGCAATCTAGAATGTACTGATTTTTACATATATTTTATGAGCTCTGCTAATTTTCGTGGTGGCGAGAGATGATGCTTGAGTATTGTGTATTTAACTTCCTAATTATGGGATATGTATCGCTTTAATAATTGATATTGCTCTTTAGTGACTTTTAAAGCAGCAATTTATATTTTTCTGGGAGAGTAAAAATTTGTTTTTAAAAGGTATTATCTAATTTTTAATTTGTGTGTATGTTTTGAATCTTAATATATACATGCCTTGTTTATGGAAGAGAATGGTCTGATATCCAGCTGAGTTTTTGACTTTGTTTTTTCTTGATCTTGTGTAGGACGTAATGTGCAAAATCAAGACATGGGTAATAGATGAAAAGAAAGCTGTCCGCTTCTATCATGATTGGAATGACAAAGAGGTAGGCTATAAATATTATCCCATGAATTGACTTCTAATTTTGCTGCCTGTTACTGTCTTTTTTTTAAAGGTTATTTTTTTAGAATTCATATTCATAGTGTATTGAATGTTAAATTTATGAGCCAATTCTGTGTTTATCAGTGATCTATATATTACACTTTAATTCTGTTGCCTTCTCAGACGTGCCTTCTCAGGAAAATGGTCATAAAATTAACTCAAGCTGGTATAACTTGTTTTTAAAATTATCTTCCTATATTTTCACTTCTAGATTGATGTTTTGAACAAACATTTGTTTTTTACTTCAAAACCGATGATCTACTTGGTTAACCTTTCTGAAAAAGACTACATTAGAAAGAAAAACAAGTGGTGAGTGTGTTCAGGTTCAATATCTAAATTTATGTTTCTATTTCACATTTTTCAATGGTGAATAATTCCTTGAGCATTAAGATCACCAAGGATGTTAATTAAAATAAGAATAAAAACTAATATTGCACTTTTGTTACTTGTTATGCTCCCATTGACATGCAGCTCGAGTACAATGCATATGGCGAAACCCTGAGTGAAAGTGCAGAATAGAAAAGAATATGCTTTCCTTCCTTAGGATTTACATGAATCCATTAACTGTGAAGAAAATAATTTGATTTTGAAGTACTGATTTAAGTAAACATATGCTTTTATCATGTTATATAATGCTGTGTGTCTGAACAACGTCTTTTTCATTCCAAAGGAATTAATTGAATACCAGAGGACTAAAGCTATGTGAGTTGCACAGAAATCTTTCAAACTGTGGCAAAATTGCACATTTTAATAGTACTCTTCCATTTGCTGTTGGGGACCTGGCTTCCTTGCCACTGCTTGCACTCTGCTTGCGGTTTACAGGCCTGTTTTGATGGGCTTTAATGCCATGAACAGTGCAGGTTTTAGTCGAGTGTTCCTGACATCAATATTATGACTTAAGTACGTGATGGTTACAAAATCAACCTATCAGACATTCAGTGAACTGGATGAAGATCCAGTCCTAACGTGGTAGACATATGGTGGGAATCTGCTGTTGAGAAGTACAGCATTTAGCATGTCATTGGAAGCTCTAGATGGGATAAATATTTGGTTTGTGGAGGAGGGAACAGATTAAGTAGTATACAATGAAGAAAAATCTGTAGCAATATATTTAGTTTTAAAAAAACAACCAAACAACAAACCTTTTCTTAGTATTCAGATCTTTAAACACTGTACTTGTGAGATACTTTCAAGATGTATAAACGTATGTTTGTGAACAGATATATGCCTGTAACTCATCCAAACAAATCAAAAGTATCTAAAGCTGAATATCTGAATTCTCCTAAAGTACACCCTCTGTTTCTCCCTGTACTTCATTAAGTACTTAGATGCACATGGTTTCAATTTTCCATTAAAAATTCTCATTTCCATATGATATCAAAGAGTGAGAAGGCTTTAAACTGAAAAATAAACATTCATAGACTGGAAGCCAAAACAATAATTAATGTCAGATGGTTAACTCCAATAAATCATTAGAATAAATTCTGTGAAATTACTGCAACTAAAACTGTCCTTTTGATACTCCAAGACATTTTGTGTTAGGTTAAATTCTGTTCTTTAATACTATTTAATAGCAAACCCTCTCAGCCCAATACACAGACTTCGGAATAAACTTGATAACCAATGTATAAATGTAAGCTTTTCATATTTGGCCAAATTTTGTAATTTTAAATTTGTTCCTTCTTTGAATGTTTTTGGGTATGACGATTTAAACATTAAAAGTGGTTCTACCCAAGGAAGTCTTTAAAATCAGGATAGTAGTATTTGCTCTGTTATTGTCAGGTGATATTTTTTTCCAAGTACAAATGTTGAGGTTTCCTAAGGTTCGCTATAACAGTACAGATGTGGAAGTTTATGTGAAAATGGATGAGTTGGTTTCCCTGTCCAAAAAAGGATCCTCGCACCTGTATTTGGATGATTACAGGTAGAGCTCACTGGCTCTAATTGTACAGTAAATACCATTTCCCAGACCCTAATGGTAGACAGACTACTTAGGAGACGCCAGTCTGTGATTTAGCTGTCGCCAGTCACCCCATGTTTTTTGTGAGACTAGTTGTGATGATGACATAGTTAAACCCAATTGAAAGCAAATCTTTGTATAAATTGCAATTTTTAATTTGTAAAAAATCAGATGTTTGAGTTGAGGAGTCATATAATGAAATGGTTTAACTGTTTCTGTTACAATTAATGATTTACTTTTTAAAAAGTATACCCAGATCTCATGGATGTGAGTGTAATTGTAGCTGAAAGATCAAAGCCTGGGTAGCTGAGTGATGTTCCAGAAGAGAATTTACCACATAGCCATTTTCGGTACAGTTTCTGCCTCCTGCTGTTCCTATTTTCCCTCAAGCTAGCCATTGACTACCCCCTGTGCATCCCTGCTCGTAAAAAATGATTGAGGAAGTATTTGTCATGTATTTATGAGTGGGAAACATTGTGTGATAGGGAAAGGCATCTAGTAGAACCAGAAAGATTGCCATTTTCTTTCATTCAGCCACTCTGCTACAGCTTTAAATCCTCTGTTTATGCAATGTAGCTTTTATATTTAAGAGCAGAATAAATGTTTTCTATGAAGGATGCTAACGGTAGGCTTTTGTCATTTGTGTGGTGCAAGCAGATGTAAATGATTAGAATATATTTTACTGTTAGATGCCACTTAATTTGTGATTTTTGTTATTATTTTGAGGGGTAGAGGTTCATATGTGAAATGCAAGCCACATTTAGACTAGTCGTTCAACTTGAAAAAGTTTATTTCTGAGCTTAATTCATAATATGACTACAACAAAAGTAAGGTTAATGCAGGAAATGCTCAGCAGTAAAATGTTTTCATAAGACTTTTACAACTATAGAAGCGTTTAAAACAGCAAAGGAGAGGAGAGGCTTTTTGATTGTGGGTAGAGAGGAAAACTAAAATTGTCTTTGTTTTACTGGGTCACTCTTTCAGAATTAATGAACGTTTTAATTGTTACTTAAAACACACTTATATTTAAGTGCCAACATGTTATTTTTCAATCCAAGAAAAGAAGAAAACACTGTGAAAGATAGGACTATTGTGTGTTTGAGTAGGTGTATTGACCTTTTGAAAGATGTAAAAACTGGAATGGCTCCAAGCAGTTACTTGCTGGTTTTAACAATGTTGAATTAGTCATTCAGTTGATTTATGATTAAGACCTAGCCCCTGAAGAGAAGCTGACATGGCAGCTGTGTTAGTCGCACTTGTGTTATGATCAGATGACAGTAATCATGATGTTGTATGGGGGAATCCACTGCAGCCATTCTTACTACATATTGCTGTGCTCTAAATGAATACTTAAGCCCTTCTTTTAATAATTCCTAATGGTTTTTATATGGATCTAGTACCTTAACATGGTATACACGTATTTGAGTTTTACCATGAAAGTATTCTAAATAAGCCTATTAATTTTCAGTTAAACCTGCTTTCTGAGTCACAGGATGTCACACAAATCCAGGACATGAGATTTATCCGCCCTTCACCTAATTAAAGGTTTACATTTTAGTCTTGCTAAAGAGGGTGCTTTTAGCGGGTCATAATATGGATTCCAATTCTGAAATATATTGAGCTAATCAATGAGCAGATGTAGTGGACCATGCTTAGCATACTGTTCAGTTGAGTATTTTGGACTTATTCTTTGCAGTGAGCACCAGGAATACTGTATGTGTCAAAGCTGCATAGACTGATCTTTTGACTCAACTTCCCAGGTCTAAACAAGTGAATTTTTTCATCCTATGCATAGACTGTAATTTAAAGAGCTGATTATGCTGCTAAAGATTTTCTAATATCTATAGCATCGTAACTAAGTTGTCTGAGACTTGATACGGATTTTTGAACATTGTTTTCTCTAATATAATGCAGACTTGTTGAGTATGCAAATGTGTGTTAACATTATTTTCAAGGGGTTGTTTCTCAAAATGTTATGGTAGACATTCTGTTAACAAAAATAAGTTGGGTGTTGATGGAATAGGGTACCTCTCTTGAACTATCTTACTCCTGTGTATTTAGAAAGGTGGCATATATGTCATAATAAATAACCTTTTCCTCGTTAATTTTTATAGCATTTTTAATGTTCTTAAGCTAGAAGAGGCATAATTAGGTCACATGAAAGGTCTATCTTTTCTGGTGTCATGTTTCTGACAGGCCACTAGCAGATGTCCAGGGAAGATTACAGGAACAGATTAAGCAAACAGAGTGTATGTGTCCAGCTTCTTGCAATCTGTTATTGTAGAGCTGACTAAGCCAGATACATTATACTTGTGGTTAATAATTTTTGACTGATTTTTATTCTATGCATTTAGCCATTCACCTTTTGAACCCAAGTATACTTTTGGCATCCCAATATCCTGGAGCAGGGACTTCCACAGTTTAACTATGTGCTATATGGAGAAGTACTTCCTTATGCTTGTTTTGGATCTGCCACATCATAATTTCATTTGATGCTTCTTAGATCTTGTAGTATGAGAGTGAATAATCCTTTTCTATTCATCTTTTCCATATTGCTTCAGATGTTCCAAATATTAAAAAAAAAAGGGGAGGGAGGGGGAATCTGACATGAAGAAAGAAATATCAAGGGTAGAGTACAAGGAAGACTCAATAGGCTTGAGTGTGAATTAATCTGCTTCGCTCAGTCTTTCGCTTTTAAACTAGTTAGGAAAGAAAATTATTATCTGGTGGTAAATGGAGACTTGGTGTTCTTGCTTGTATTTCTGTGGGTACGTGCCCAGTGGTAGAATAGGTCTAATAGTTGTGTGTTCACTGTCTTAGCAAAAGAGTAAGGCAATGTCATGTGCTGGTAGAGCAAGAGGATGGTGACAGGAGAAGTGCTATCAAGGTTTTCATGGCTTCAGTATGCCTGTTAAAAACAAGAAAACTTAAAAGAAACTCAACAACAAAAAACCCCTATGCTCCCAAACCTCCCCTTCCACCCTTAAATGTCTGATTTTAGAGAAGTCCTGGAGGTACTATTTTTGTACAGACTCTTCTTAAATTGGTTAGCAATAAATATTTGATCTCTGTGTAAAAAGAATTACAGTGAAAGTTCTTCTTTAGCATTTTATCAGCATTTTGGTTTGAGACCTTTCAAAAAGACATTTTAAAAACCAAAAGAAACAAAGATTAATGGAAATGGTAATATTAACATGACATACCTTGAAGCAAAACATGATTTAACAAGCAGTATAAGGATATGTATATTTAAGAATCTTAGTAAATAAATTAACAGGAAATAAAGTTAAGGGAAAGAACAGCTGCAGGCCAGCTCCATCTCTTTCACAACTAGAAATACGGTGACTCAATAAGTGAAACGTCTCCATCCTAGTCCCACAGAAACACAATCTCCTTTCACTGTCCAAGTTTCAGCCCTTTTCAAATGCTGTCTGAAATAGATGAACTTTGCAAATTTTGCTAAAAACAAAAAAATTCCCATTTGGACCAAATACCTAAAAGTCATTCCTCTTCTAAAAGGAGGGATGCTGCTGTTAATGAACCTCTGCAGTGCAGAGACAAACAGAATTACATAACTTAGAGCAAACAGTTATTTGCAAATACCAGCATATGAGTCATGTAGCAATACACCCAAGTGAGGGCAGAATGCAGTTTTCACTACCTTCAGCTTCTGAATGACATTTATATTCTGAATTACATTAAGTGTATATTTAAATACACTATAGCCCATACAGACATGGATGTTTAGGCAGATTAATTTTATTCTTATAAATATATTTGAGAATGTATTTGATGTAGAAGTCTTTAAATCATAATTATAAGTTGTAATGCCATTGTGCTATTGAGATGTTTTCTTGACCATAGCTGCTTAATGATTTTAAGGCTGTCTTCTATGCTGACAGATTTGGAAAACTATAATTTTTTAAATACGTTGCACTTCTTGTCCTTCCACCTGAAATGTTTTTTAAAAATATTAAAAGATTATTTATATTATCTGTGTATAAACGGAGTTTTGCACACACAAGTTGTGAAGTCAGATACTCAAAGTTAACAAGATCCAGAATTTAGGCTTCCTGTTGCACCTTTACTGCCTGATTGAGAGAGAGTACCTTACAGCTCAGGTTGTTTTAACTAGAGGATGGCATATGTTTTCCATAGAGTACTTACTACTGTAGCAGGGGATAGTGCATGCTGTTTGCTTAATAAACAGTTATTCTTTATTATGCCTTATACAAATTAATTAATGAATACAAATTAATTTATCATCCATCAACCTGATGGCAGTCTCTTTTCTTTCCAGCACCTTTACCTGACATTGCCAGTTGACGACTTACAGTTTTCTGTCTTACCAGTTTTCTGTCTTACTTCCAGTGACTTTTCATTCAGTTGTTCTGTCTATCCCAAACTTTTTTCCCCACGCTTTTCCTGGCTGACATGTTGTCCATCAGTCTTTGCCGGATTGTCTTTTCCTCTTCTCTGATTTCATCCCATTCATGCTGGCTTAGTTCCAGTCCAGTCCTTTGGTCTGGATGATTTCTTTCACCAGACTTCCTGCTTTGCTTTGCTTTCCTTTGCCTCCTCCTCTGGAGTCCCCCGTCTGTTTGAATGTGAATGCATATTGTTTGGGTAACAGCAGGTGTTGGGGACATGTCTCTAAGCATGGGGAAGATGGGTCCCTGCTCTCAGCTCTGGTATGTAACCTCACCCCAGGCACAAGAACACCTTCCAGGAAAAGTCTAGCTTCACTCCAGTGCTCCGCTTGCACGCAGATGCTGTGGATTATAGAAAGAGATCAAATTGCTGATACTCTTCAGTGTTAAATTCGAGCAGTTTTGCTACTGAGGACGTGAATTTCTGGTTTGGATGGACTTTCGCACAAGTGCAATGGTTTATCTCTGATACCGAGTTTGCTCTGTGCCAAATGTAAAGCCTTGGCTCGTAAGCATTAGAACAGTAATATTTTTCAAATAAAATGTTTCTGGGATGTTTTAAAAATAGGCAATGCTGTATGGTGAAGCTGTTTTCAAAAATTTCAGTCCACCTGGTTACAACATGGCACTTATAAATAGGTAAAGTGTAGGTTGTGAAGTCAGGAAATAAAGCCTCAGTAATTTACTTGCTATATATTGAGTCTTAAAACTGGTAAAAAGAGGGGTGGTGGAGGAGGGGAACCTCCTGGTTTTTGGGAAGGCCTGTCCTGGGCAGATAAAGGTAGCTTCAAGCTATTCTTACAACTCATCAAAGGCTGACCAGACTAATGAAGAACAGTTTCTGCAATGTTGTGAGTGATACATGGCAGCCCAGCATACCACAACACCAAACACCAGCCCGACATAGCCATACCCCAGCGAGCCTCTTGGATTCTCTGCGAGCATCCGTGTGCATCAAGCAGATTATACTATCAGAGTAATGCAAAAGAACTATGTATTAACACTTCATATCAGTAAGGCTGTGCTGAGTGAAAGCAGCTATAAGTAACTTTTCAACTTCATTGCTGTGTGTATGATCCCTGTCTTACCAGCTGCATGTCATAACAAACCTCCTTTTGAACAATTCAGCTTTGCTTCCCATCTTCTGTTCCTTTTCTTCTTCTCTCTCCAGATGCTCTTCTCGGTGTTTTTCTTTTGGCTGTCATCACCGTAGTTTCTGAGCTGTTTATCTGCAGTTCTGTGGGTGCAGTTGTAACGTTGAACAACCACAGCTTTGAATTTGGATACTCCACCAGTTTTATAGTAGGCTTGTGTAGTCTTATGAATTGCTACCTGCTAATGATACTTTTTTTTTAGTCTGCCATGGCAGTTGAGAAAACCAAGTAATTTGTGTGATATTTTATTTAAACGCTTGGATTTTCATAGGCAAAAATCTAAAGCAATAGGTGCTAGCTTTCAACAAGCAAAAACTTAACTACTTATAAAGTTATCCAAACCTGTGCAGGGTAAGAAGGGGCATCTTTATTTGTATATACTGTCTGAAAACTTTAGAAACTTCGTTTCTTCCTGATCTTCATTGGAATTGGGACTTTTCAATAAATATTTTTGTCACCTTTATAAACACATGCTGCTTAAGATATATAGTACTAGGGGAGAGAATAATGTGGCACTAGATTTCAAATCAATTAATTACACAACTTTACTTCATTCAGTGTATAGATAACATAAACAGTGAAGAGAGGGACTTCCACAGAAAAATGGTATGTGGTGACATTGTCAAAGACAATGATGTAAACTTTGTTGCAAAATCATTGCAATATGATGGGTTCCTGACTCCGGATGCATCGTGAGCTACAACATCCGTTTCAAACTTCAGTCTGTTTAAAACTGAAGAGTGCTTAAACTGCTCAGAAACAAACCTGAGATACAGAGATATGTCTGAGTATAGATTTCGTTAGTGTGTAGTGGATATGGAGAAAGCAGAGACTAATAAATAACTGCTCTTCTTTCTTCCCTGTATGGTGTGTGAAGGGCTTACTTCAATTTTCTACTACTTACTTTCCACTATTTGGGAAGCTTGTGCTTTATGCCTCAGTTTTCCTTACTATTTCCCTAAAAGTATTGGTGCTGTTGAAATCGTAGACAAAATGTTTTTAGGAAATGTTCTCTAGTTTAAAATCAAGTTACCCAATAAAAATATTGATATTGTCTAGTAATTGCATTTTTTTTCCTGGAATTGTATCAGTGATTTATCTCATGAATGATGTCTGCAAAGAAACTATGTGTTCTGTCAGTCCTCTTTTTCAAAGGCCTTCCAAATGTGCTTGGAGCAATTTAAGTGTATGTTGTATGTAGTTGTGGTCCTTCACTGAACGCCGCTGTCACAGACTTAGCTGGCTAAGCAATGTCCTGCTTGCTTGCCTGAATGCAGATTTCTAGTTCTTTGAATCAATTCTTCTTTAGAATGCTTCCCTCTTGTTTATTGTAGGTTAGAGCATAGCTTTTGACAATGTATAGTCAAGCAACCTGTATTAGTTTTACTGGCAACTAAATGAGTTTGGGAATTTTCAGTAGCTTGATATCTTTTTTTGGTACTCTAAAGTGAGCTTTTTAGCTTCAGAGTGTCTCATCTTGCTTTTTATGGCTTATGTTTTTAGATTCAGACTAGCTCCTATTTCAGAGAATGGGCATCTCTCTTTCATAGTACTCCAAGCCAGTGAAGTCTTAAACACTGAAATGGAAGAAGTGAAGGAGAAACAATGCTTTTCTCACTTGTCTCTGTTATGGAATGGAAGAAAGGGAAGGGTAAGCAACTTAACAACACAGCTTTTATATTGAGGACCAGATTCTGTAATTTACAGTATGTTCCAGTCCAGGGTTGTTAGTCCTGAGCATCATCAATGCAACCCCATCAACAGGTCCTCAGGGATTTTGGAGGAGACTAGGGTACTAACCACCATATCAGTGTTGTCATATCTCTATAATATCGTTACCTCAGATGTAGATTTCAAATCCTACTTCCAGTGGTAAATAGTTCAGCAGTGATTTCACTCTTACTCATTCTAGAGTAAAGCAGTTTGACTGTGTATGTAAGCCTGTAGATGTTTGTGTCAAAATCCCTTTCACATTTCAAGTTCCTGATGAGAAACATCGTTACTAATGAAGAAGTAGAACACTTTTTGTTTCCTTACTCTTTTGTGTTGTGCGTATTACAAGTACAGCCACCTTCACTGCAGTGATTTTTGGATGTAATAATATTGATGAGAGAAAGAGAAGAAAGTAAGGTGAAATAGTCTACTCAATTAGATTTCCCAGGGATAAAGATTATTCTTTGATTGAAAATGAGTGTCTAAATCTACCTGGAGAAGATGAGCTCTGTTCTGCTGCATTTTTCTGTTTATTGTTGAGTTACAAAAATATTTTATATCTCCTTTGTGATGCAAGTTACAAAGGTCCAGTTACAATTCTCCCGTTGCAGTTAAAATGCTATCTGCTACTGTGCTGTAGCTGAATCAAGTTATCTTTTTCTGCATATTTGAACCTCAGGAGAATTTTGACAGGGAAAGAGGGGTAGGGGCTGACCTACATCTGCCATGGTTTGGTTTATGAGCTCAAAGAATAACTTGAATTTGTCCCATTAATAAGCAGGTCTTATCCTAGAAAGTAGGATTTTTTTTTTAAGGGGGGGGTCCCTTTTTTGCTTTACAAATCAGCTAATAGAGAATTGTGCAAGAGATTATTATTCTTGATAGTAGTGGTTTATTCTTAAGTTATTGTATATGAAGTTATTTATTATTACTTATTAGTATTAATTTATTGAGCCCTGTGCCTTTCAGAATGAATGAGCATTGTTAGCCTTTGTCAGCTAGACAACATAGAAACAGAAGTTGTGCATAGTCCATAAAGCAAATAAATTACTCTTTCAAATCAAGGGGAAAATAGATACCGTGGGTATGTGTCCCCAGCTTTTAACATCTGTTGGGTTGTTGTTATTACATCTGACATGGCATTTAAAAACCACCAGTTATTTTTGTGTGGATCTTGTTGAGAATTTGGAAGATGGAGAGGAAGGCTGTTGAATGTAGAGATGTGAGTGGCTGTGGTCTCGTTTTGTGCAGTGGGAGCAATGTGAGTAGCTCCTTCTCTGTGTTAGGATCGGATACCTCCTTGCTGCTTGTAACCGGTGGGTTTTGAGAGGAAAGACAGCCTTTCATTCTCATGGTAGACACATCAACAGTTGTAATAACTAGCAGATAAGCTTTCATTTTAGATTTTTTTTTTAAGCAAAAAACCCTCTGATAATACCGTCTTCTATTCTGAAATAACAAGATAATTACTTGTATTGCTTTTGCAAAAACATCTGTGTGGGGAAATTTGGATTGGGCAATGCAATCACTATCACTATAATAGTATCTCTTAAACAATGTCCAAATTAGTCAGTAACTTTCCTTTCATCAGCTGTTACTCAGTATTGGTGTATCTGATTTGCAAACAAGTACATGTATGTACCTCTAAAATTCTGCTTATTGAATTTGTCTGTCTGGATCATGTCTTGAAACATTTCTTGCTATCGCATGCTACAGAGTTCTGTTAATCTCTTTAAGTTCTCATAGTTGAAGTTAATTTTATTTCACCTACCATTCTGTATCTCACTGCAGTTGATATTTGAGATATTTATGGGGTCTGGGAACAATACTCATCTTGAAATTGTTCCTCGTGAATGGTCTGCAGCATCTCCATTCTCTGGGGGAATATTTTATAGATTATTGTTCTGTTTTCTACAAATAGGAGCTAAATGGAAACATCAGCCAATCAAAAATCATTTATTATAAACAGAAAAATAATGTTTAAGAAGGAAAATTATTTTATACAATTGGACATACAGGCTGCTGTGGCTTGACACCCATTTTTCAAGTTTACTTTTGCTCTGGAGTAAATTCTTTGTTTCACAATTGGCAGACACATTTTTCATTGATTGTTTTGAAAATCTGGTGCATTTTATTTCTTTTTAAATAGTTTTCCTTTTAATTTTATGGTTATTTACAGCTCAATTGTATGTATTAAGTATATGGAAATATGTTTTCATTTAACTGCTTGTTTTTCTCAAGAAAGATTACTTACCTTCTACAGTTTTGGCAGAGTATTTTATTTTCACAACTTGAGTTTCTTCTACTGACTAATACTAATGACTAATGTTCAAATGTTGATAGTCACTAGTTTTACAATGAATAGAGCTATGTATCCTTGTTTTGAAACCAGAAATAGATGCTTCTTCATGTTTAAATTGAGAGGAAAGTTCGTAGGTTATATATGTTTAATGGAAGAACTGTCAAATGAGACATTTGGTATGGGTATTTTATTATCCTTTTTTACCAATGCTTGACCTTAATTATTCTTAATTTGGAGAGAAGTTAAATAAAATAATGTTTGGGATCTACTGTGCTCTGGCAATAGTTTCTAAAGCCTGAAGAGATGTTTAGAAGATAAATATTTGAAAGAGAGTAAGTGCATGTGCTGGTTTTGTACTTCATTGAGTTGAACAATGAAAATGCATTAATCAGATTAACTGTATATCAAGTCTCACTCTTGTTCTCATGCACTGGCACAGTGTTACACTTCTGAAGTGAAAATGTATTTAAATCCAAACAAATGGCTTTTATTAAAAAAAAAAAAAAAAAGAAAATCTTACACCTAATACATTGAAAACCTGCACAATGTTGTCGATCTAAAACATGTGATGGTTCTTCCAGCTTATGTTTTATTTCAGAGGCTCATTAAATCCATACCTGTTTTTATTTAATAAAATCTTTATGTCCCAGGATACTCAGATTAATGGAGTGTGTGTGCATGTGCATGCGTGTTCAGTTTCCCATTGGATTTTTAAAATTATTATTATTTAAAAATAACTTTATAGTGGGTAAATGTTTGTCTTTGGCTCCCTCTATCTGCCTCTCTCTACTTGTCTTTGTGAATTAATGCTTTTTCATAACTCGGTCCACCAGATAGATTGGAATCAGCAGATAAGATGTCTGCAAGTATTCCATACAGGCGTTTGGTAAAATAAATAAATAAACATACAGTAGAGAGACATGGAGGACTAGTAAGGAATTTAGTTATTCCAGCTTAAAAAACAAGGTTGATGTCTTTGTGCTTAGACAGTATATTTCTGAAATATTTTTCCATTCCGGATGAAGTCTAATTTCTATATTAGGTTTTCCACAAAGATACAGCTATATGCTCCAAGTATATTAAACAGAAACATGGGTTTAGCTGCCTGTCTTGCAGTAGTGTGTGGTTGTGTGACAGCCTTTTGTTTCTGATTTCTAGTTATGTTAGTACCCTATTGACATAGAAGGTAACTAGATTGTTCTATTAGTGATTTCTGACAAACAGAAATGATTTGATATGCTAAAGCTATTTCTGACAGAAGATACAAAGTTTTGACAAACGTACATGGCACAGCAAGTGTCCAATTCTAAAGAGCAAAATAAATGCAAACCACCATTATGGGGAACACAAACAGCCTGAAAGCAAGTTATCAGTAAGCAAATAATTGTTGAACTGTTATGAATGGAATAGGATGTTGAAATAGGGCATGATTGGCTGATGTTACATATGTCCTTGATTACCTTCCTTGTGCTTTTATCCTAATAAGTGACATTCTTTGTATTCCCTTGGATGGCTAGACAGTCTGACACTGAAGAAGAATAAATATTGCATGTGGTACACATTAAGCTGTCATCTAGGACAGCATTTATAAAAAGTAACTAGAAAAATTCATAAGAAATTCTGCAGTGCTACAGTTTCCTGGCTCCAGTCATAATTGTCAAAGTTCTTGACACATTCAGGTCTCCTGAAATGATTTGGGTTTACAGTTACTTGGTGTATGAATAATTATTAAGGATTCATTTTCTCTGATGATGCAGACTGTTAATGTTAGTTCTCAAAATGTTGCATTTTCATTAAAGGCCATGTAGTAACAAAAAAATGCAAGTGTGGTATATGTAGCTAGTCCTCTTGCAGAAGTCAGAACCAGGAGATGTATATAAAAGTAACTTATAAAATTAGAAAGCTCTCTTTCAGATGCTGTCTTTGAATGTTGGTGGAAAATCCATTATGAGCATGCATTGTTACTATTATTCTACTTTGGAAATAGACCTAATTTTTTGTGTAAAACACCAGTCTTCTGTTTGCCTTCACTGACTTGAAATTAAGACTCAAAAGCAACATAGCAGGGTATCATCATCTCTGCAAGGGCAATAGAGAAAAATGCTTTTGAACTATGTAAGCTGATGAGTTAGTGTTTGAATGGTAATTATTTTAATCTTTAATTTTGAGAAGAGGGAAGTGTAGTAGTTACATTCTTCATACTCTTAAGTCTCTTAATTTCTTGTGACAACTTGTATGTTGACCAAGAAATATTCAATGGCTCCTTTTGTCTTTCCATGTATTTGTCTATTGCCTAATGTAACACCATAATACTCTCTGGAATTTGACACAAAACTTCACTATAAATATTTTAAAGGATTCTTACAGCTCTATCACTGACCACATCAGTGGAGCATTCTTACTGTATACTGTATTCATGGTATAATCTGGTGTTGCTGCATATGAAAATGCAGCCTTCTTCCATTTGTGGGTACATGTCTCTCCATTTGTGACAGTACTGTCTAACTCATGTGATTGTTTTTTTATTATTTTACTGAATTAAGAATACCCTATAAGGAAAAATAGCCTGTTACCACCTTTTCAAGTTACTTGAGGGCTAACATAATTTTATAGGTGACATTGTACTTATTCTCATCCCTCTTCCAAGTAGCCTATAATTTACAAGACCTCATTGTGAGTAGCTTGGAATGGGAAAATAGAGCCATTGGCTCTTTCATAAATTTGCATTTAATGTTAATTGAAAAGCCTTAACATAGTTCTTAGAACAGGGTTGGAAAAAATGTGTGTTCATGGGAACAGATAAAGCTGAAACACCTGTTTGGGTTGAAGAAAGTTTTCTCCAAGTATAACACTGCTCAAATGTTACAGGTAACTGTTAACTCTGTAGACCACTACAGAGCACAAAATATTTGCCCAACTGGTAAATTGAACTGTAAGTCCCACTGTGGGAAATTGCTTTGCTGTGCTCCAAACAGCAGTTATCTTAGTAATTGTACCTGAATTCTTTTGTGGCTAATAGACAGTTGATGTCCTTCTTACCATGACAGAATTATTTCATTGCAATATTATTAATTGTAAAAATTTCAGGTAAGATGTGTTCATGTAGCTTAAGATGGGCTGAGTATGATTTTTAATTGGTGCTCTGGAGAGCACTGGTTTTTGAGTTGAGACTGTGCATAACCCTGCATTTCACATTCTAAACCGGCGCTCACAACAAGGAGCTTATCAGAGCAAATTGTCTAGTCCATCCCCTTCCTCACTCAAAACCTAATGACCCTTTATCATCATGGTTTAGATTGCTGGACACAGATGTGAGAAAATACAAGTAATCTACAGGTAACTACAGTAGCTGCACTGATGTTCTCAGAGAACTGACTGCTGGGAAGATAAAAAGCTTCCCACAGAGCCTGTGACTTTCCAGCAGCAAAGCACATCATGAGCTCATACATGAAGTTTTATTTGCTGAAGATTCACAATAAGATGCATTAGGACATTCAGCAGGGTCCCTTCTTAGATGAGCGCAAGAATTCAGTGAGGTTGTTAGTTGATGCACTAGTGCATGGCTTCACACTAAAACTAGAAAGTCCAACAATACCAATAATGTTTCTTTTTGAGAACATCACAAACTACAGCCATAATATGATACTGATGTTAACATAGTTTGTTCCTTGATAGTAAATGACCTAATGTTGTTGGACTTTTTTTTTTTCTTGTTATGGAAAGTATTCGGGTGGGAAGCAAATGTTCTTTAGGAAAAAAAGCTGCTGGCTGTTGAAATACAGAGTTAGCAATACATGTAGATATCAAGGTAGAAGTAAAGTCTTATGTGAAAAGACTTGTGTATGATTAATTACTGTCTTTTTTCTCAGCATTTTTTGTTGTAATCATGAAGTAGATCTAAAAATATCTGTGTATGTGATTGGATACTTTGCCAAGGAATGGGAAGGAGATAAAATATTTTTCAGATAAATTTCACGTACCTTAAGGTTAAGAAGTAACGATCTCATTTACTGTTTTTGAAATGGTTTTTGTAATTGAAGAAGCTGCTGTAATACAGATTTTATTTTTAATGATTCAGTAAGGTTGAAATGCATCTATTAAACCAGATGGGAATGATCAATGTGAATCAGTCTGCACTTTCATTCTTTTCTAAACTAATTGAAGTATAAACACAGTTACTTATGTAGAAAAGTGAATTTGGATGCTGAAATGCTTTTTTCCCCCCCATTTTTTTAATCATCTGTAAGTTTTGGGTTTGTGAGGAGAGACATGACATGGCATGAGAGGTACCAGTCCTCCAAAACTGAGGATCCACAGAGGGTGGTATTAATTATTAAGCAGGCAATAAGCATTACAGTGGTGGTCTTCACAGAAAATGCTAATCCTGCAAAAAGCCTAAAACCCAAGCCAAAGAAAACTCTGAACAGCCCCCTTGCACCCAGAAAGAAACCAAAAATAAATCCCACAAACAACAACCCCCCTCCTCTAGTGGTACTAATGAGACAGACTTATGGCTGTTTTTTAATTTAAGTCCTTCCACCCTCTTCCATCACCCTCAAGGCTTCTGTGTTCTGTTACTGATCTTGGGGAGCTGCTCCATCGGGATTCGGTGCTGCTGCCAGTGGTGGGCCTTTGAGCAAGAGCAGGCAGGGCTGGCTGTAAGGCTGTGTAAGGCTGAGCCAGTGACCGTAGCAGCAGTCTCCTTAATTTTGTGTTCCATCATTGATCCTCCATGAGAGGAAACTACAAGACACTGTGAAAACTATATACTGTTTGCTCTTCATCATCGCCACTTGCCTCTGTTCCACTTTTTTATGCCCGTTTTCCAGCTTATGCTGACCTAAATGGTAACAAGCAGAGTTCCATATTGCAGAGTGCAACAGACACCTTCTAAGAAATTATTTTCAATGATTACACATACCTTTTGGTTCACAGTAAAGACATGCAGAAATATTTTCTCGTTTTCACTAGCAAATGGGAGCTACAGGAAAAGATACATATATTCTCTTGTTCTGTTTTGTCTTTTGATTGAGGAAGACAAAAGAAGTAAAGGTGTATACACATTGTAAGATCGATTCCCTCCCTCCCCTTTTTTTAAATCTTGAGATTAATTATAATGAAATCCATGTACAAATTGCAGAAAACATTTGATATGGCCTTTTTATGATATATACTGTATTTTATATTCTGTAGTGGCTTTAATTCTCAACTACAGTAGACATATGGAAAAATAGAAAAAACGTTGGCTGTTACAAAGTTTTGTTTGAGCTTTTTAAACTGAGTGATTAGCAGAAATAATGACCCTGTCAGCCTTAATCACATTAAAATGTGGTTAACATCATTTAATTTTTTCCACTTAATATGCGAAAATTTCCAGTAGATTTGCAGTGAAGGCCATTGAAATTCCATTAGAACAAGAATAAAAATTTCAGGCATCATTTATTCAGAGAGGGAATAAAGGTCTCGACTAAAAACTGCTGAATCTTTCTATTAGGGAAACTATGAATCATTGCATTGAGCAGTACCTTCAGCTTCTATAGCACTGAATTTGGGTTGCTTCTGAATGAGTGGAATGCATTTGTAGTGTGGTGCTTTTCTGAAAATTGCAGCATATAGGTTTTGCACAAATTCAGTAAGTGCTTCCTCTGTAAAGGATTATTACATAGTATTTTATAACTGCTGTAGAGCCGGGGAAATACTTCTGGTTTAGGCATCTCATCACTGCAAAGTTCCATACTTTGCATTATTTTCATTAAAACATTTAAAAATGCAGTATCCTTTTTCTGATTGATGTGTAATGGATCGTTGGGGTTTTTATGTGGCAAATAGCAAAATGAGGACATGGGCAGCTATGACTAGAATATTAAGTCGTATCAAGTCTCCTGCACTCTTGGCATTTCTTGTCGGGTGCTCCACAAGTATGTACCAAAGTACAGCATACAATAACTAGATGAATGCACTAGAGAAACTATCAACTGCATCTTTTTCTGAGAGAAATTTCTCTTTCTAGGAAAGATGCAATGTTTGTTAGCTTTACCGTGTTCCAGTCTGCTCTATTTGGGTTCCCATTTTTTGTCCTTTGCCTGTGTAAAGAGAAGATTTCATCTGATAAGCGGAGGCAGTAGAAGTACAACTGTATGTTCTGTACTTTTCTAGACTCTACCGAAGGACTTGTACTGAATATTTCTTTAAAAGAAATATTCTTTTTCTATTTCTTTAAAAGAAATATTACTGTATGTATCTGTTGCATTAAGGGTTACTGTTGCATACAAATAGGAGTCTGAGGAGTGGCTGGGGGGAACTCTCCTGTTGAGTCACGAGGTTCAGACAGGACCCCCTTGCTTTCTAAACTCCTTCTCAGAGAGGAGTCTAGGTGCGGCTAGGTCCAGTCTTAGTCTGAGACCTGATCAACGGTTTATTTTCTAAGGACTGTGTGTGTAGCCACTTACTGGTTCAGGGCTTTCGCTAAGGCGACAGCATTAATTTTTACATGCCCCAGTCTGGGCGTGTTGAAGGAACCGTCACGGCCACAGCAGTGAAGAGTGCAGTTTATTAGAGCAACAGACACACAGATTCTTTGGATTACCGGTGATAAATTAACTGTCTGCAAAGCACAGACAAATGTCAAAAATATGAGTATGAATAACACGGCCGGACACAAACATGTATATAACACGGCCGGACACAACGCGTATATCAAAAATATGAGTAACACGGCCGGACACAAACATGTTAAAAGATAATAAAGCGACTCTATAGAGATTTCTAAGTTTCCCGGGGAGGCACTTGGTATAACCAAGTGTTCGACTCTTACCCGAAGGCGTCCCGATGGGGGGGAAGAGAGGCTCAGCCCGTTGACTGATCCCAAACGTCAGAGTGATACACGATGGTGTCTTCCCTAACATTCTCTTTCTCTTAAACCATTTTATACTATCTTTCACCTTTCGGGTGGAGCTTGAGTGACTCTAGTCATACATACCTTTGTTTAGGATTGGTGTAAAGTTTCCTCGCTTCGCTTTTAAAGGTATAAGCTAGAAAAATTCAGTGCGCAAGCTCAGTGAGGGGTGGTCGCACCTTGGAGGCGGGTAGCTTTTGGGATGGAGGTGTGTTTTGGTATTATAATGATGTTATAATGAGCAAAGTTCACCAAAAGGACAGCATTTTGTCAAAAACGTGGCAGGCTGTTGGCCCAGGGTAGTAAATATGCAGCTTGTCAGTTCCATGACACCTTTAAGTTCCCCTGTTATTGCAGAGCCTGGCTGTGGCATCTCCACACCGCTCCACCCTCTTAGAGTCAGCACACCAAGTTCCCCTGGTGTTACCAACATCTAAGGTTGCAGGCCTAGGGAGCTTCCATGGAATGGATTCCTTGCATGTCAGCCGCATTCCATCTGGGAAGCTTCTTCAATGCTGTGCCTTACCTAAAAGTGTGAATATAAGTTCTAATTTTTAAGTCACCTCAGCCATTATCCCACAGTATCTGATAAGATATAATACCTTTATTGAACTGTTTTTCTGTCTCTGGTACTTAAGTAACTATACAGTGGATTGCAGTTTTTTTGTTTTGTAATTTGTATTTTGTTCCTGAGCCTAGTTCATTTCAGCCTATTACATAATTACTTTGTCCACTTTCTAGTGGGAAAAATCATTAAAATGCACTGGATTTGTGCAGAACACAAATTTAGAATGTCAATATTTATATGATTTATTTTTTAAACAAAATGTAAGAAAGTGCAGTGGTAAATATTTAATGTAGTGCTAAATACTGTGAGAAACACAGCAGCTAAGGAATTTTTCTCTGAAATAGCTGTTACTAAATTTAAGAATTGAGCAGACCTAACAGGAATTTGGAAGTCTCTCTGATCCAAATGTACCTCTGTATGTTGAGGAACGAAAGAAACTGAGTAGGAGGTGGGTCCCTGGCCGGGAGCAGAACTGTTAACCCTGCAAATGAGATAAAAGAAAGTAGGAGTGTGGGAGTGACCGAAAGCCAGGGTAGGAGGGAGGTGCAAATTGAATGAAGAGGTGTAAGTTTTGGGGGTGGCTTTTGGTAGCATCTTGCTAAAGAGCTGTTGTATCAGGATGGAAAGCTTTGAAGACTGGAGAATGACACTGGGAAAGAAACCAGAGTGAGCAATAGAATGAAAGAACTGCTGGATGGGATGGGAAAGTGGCTGTATTTTAGGAACAAGGGTCAGAAGAGACTGTACTCACTAGATTTTTCTCCTTACAAAGCACGGCATGAAATTCAGAGGTAGTGTCTTTTTGTTTCTCTGCTCTTAGCAAGTGTCTGTGACATCTTATAGTAGAACGCCTTACCTCTTCCCAGCTTCTAGTCCATTGAGGGGTGAATAGTCACTGTAGCTCCATTAGCCCAAAGATTGGTGTGTGTAATGGGTATGTAACGAGTACATTCAGTTTAGAATTTAACATGTTTATTGGTTGCTTTTTTAGAAATTGGAAATTACATACAGCTATGTTAAGGGTCTTAATGTTGTAATGGGAAACACTTCAAAGTCAGAAAATGTAGGAATGAAAGTTGCCAATGCATTTCAGAATCCATGTCCTGCCGCAAAGGGTTGTCTGCTCGGGGGTGTACCAAACGGCTCCCTTTCCTTTACATCCAACCTTGTCTTGGTCCATGCAAAGGACAAGCTTGGTCTTGAGGATGCAGTAGGGTTGGGTAGGCTAGGAGACTTCTCTTGATGGGATTCCCTTCCTGTGGAGCAAAACTTGATACTGATGTGGAACTGGAGGAGGACAAGGGATGGCTTTATGTTAAAGGCATTTTACATGCCTGGAGATTTGGTGGTGGAGAACTGGATTTTACTTCTGTGTCTTTTAGATTTCTGTGTGTGATGCTAAGTAAGAAACTTCCATTAAAATTTTCACACATTTTTAAATAATCGTGTTCTTAATTTTCTTCATTTGACCAATTAGGATAATGAAGTCCAGTGTTCTCAGTGCTATTTTAAAAATGTGTACCTTGCCCAAATTTTGAAATTACTTAGTGCCAAGCTGTGATACAAGTACTGTAGCCACCTCTTCTGCCTTGCCCATGCTCTCCTCATGAGTGGTACTGGTACCTATACATGGTCTTATGGGCTGCTTTTGACTTTTATTATGTCTTCTTTTGGAAGAGCAGAACTCATGGAGTCTAGTTTACTAAGAGTTTGAGTTCTGAAGTCTAGTTTTCCAAGAGTTTGAGTCTTGTTTCCTTACAACAGTGATTCCTTATTTATACTCATTCTTTAAAAAGCAGTGACATGGTGCACTGAACAGCAGGCAGCATCATATTCTGTGGCTCAGGAGGACTTTTTGCATGATGATCAGTCTGCCAGCCTACTGCTGCTGGTCAGCTGCCTAGCTCCAGCCAAGTCAAATATGTGGTGGTTGAGTTCTTCATGCCTTTTCCCCAGTGGGGGCATTGGGTTTTACAAAACATGTAGGAACTTGATTTGTATGAGATTGAGGCCTTTTTGTCCCCCTTTTGCATTTCTGCATAGCCTTTATGTACTTCTGAATTCACAAAGTGTACTGCTTCCTTGTAACTATATGATAATCCCTAAATTACTGTCATCCCTCCTCTGCATTCAGTACAGAACCAGTTATTGTTGCTAGCTACACAGTATAATGACTTTCATAAATTAATTAAGGTTTTTTTTTAACAGTAGCTGATTGTTTTGCACTTAGTATTGGGAGGCTGTTCACAGAACGTTGCTGCTGCCTTGGGTTGAAAATGTTCTGCTAATTTCCAGCCTATGTTTTTCCATGGCTGGCTTATTTCATTGGTGGATCTGGCAGCTTTGTCCTGTAGATTAAATAGTATCTTATCTAATTGGTGTTTACCTCCAGTACTTATTTAAAGCAGGCATTATCAATTTTCTCTCTGTCATTTACATGAGGTTCCCATTCCTCTGATAATCTTAGACCTGTTCTGAATTTAGCTGACCACAGTTGCACATAGTACTCCGCATGCTTTCATGAATACCTTACAGGCAGACATAATGCATCCTGTTGAATGAAGGGAAGCATTTCCAGTAGGATCTGTAGATTACATTTGCCTTTGTTGCATTGTATTGGTGGCTTAGAGTTGCTGTGAAGAAGACTAATGCATCGTGGTCCCCCTTCTATGTCACTTCCAATTGATGATGATGATGATGACTTTCCTTGAGGAAAATGTCTTCTGCTCACATATCGAATGTAACCTTTGCACGCAACTAATGTTTGTGTCAAGGTCATTAATGTATTTAAACAAGATCAGTCCTAAGTTTGATCCTTGTGAAACCTCATTAATGATATTCTTAAACACCTATTTGTTCTCCTGTTAACAGATCCAGTGCATTACTCAGTACACAGTCTGTACAAATCCACTTCCACCTCTTCTCTGGCTGAATGAGTAGTTTCACACACAGCACACTATCAAATACTTTATAGATTTATTTCTTCTGCATAGAAAATCATATATCAATGAGAGAACAAATTTATCAGGGCATGCTTTATTTTTTCCTTTAAGCCAAATTACTTGTGTTTACCAAGGTTATTTTCTGTGATCGTTTATTCTTTGATGGTGTCATTGCTCAACCAAAGTCTAAAAGTCTAAGTCTAAATCGAAGATAAAGTAGTCTAAAGTCTAAAATAGCATTGTATCTGTTGATTAAGTGACTCTGGTGGAGAAATGGATAGACTATCATGTCCCAAAATAACTGCCCACTATGATGTTTTAGTATTTTTCCTTTGGCTAGGTCTGCTTTTAACCACATATTACTTAGTAGGGCTCTTGCCTGTTGAGCAGGCCTTTTCCAAACTTAAATTCTGTGTCACTTCTAAAATAGAAGAATCCGTTTAAGCATTAAAATAGGAATGGTGCTTTTCATTGGTTACTGAACCTTTTCTTAAAACTCATGTGCTAAAAGAGTGTAAGTGATTGCTTTAAGCAAATAAACAATGTTTCTAATGGTAAGAAAACATCTGGATGCAAGTAGAATAATTCACAACTTCACTATTGCTTTGGGTGTTTGTATTATTTTAGTCTTCCATTGCATGATTGTGTGAAGTGTTTTCAACTGCTGTTTTGGACAGAAAGAAAGTAAAAATCATTTTATAGAGGCTGTTAGAAGTCTAGATTTTTTTTTACTTGGGAGCTGATTAATGTTTTAAATAAATTTTTAATGACAATGCACATTTATGTCATAGGTTTTTCTTTTTCAGTGTAACTGTAGATCAGACCACATTCCTTATAGTATATCCCGTGCATATTTGAAGTACTTTGAAAAAGTGAAATGATGTGATGTTTAGCTACCGAGATATGTCAAAAACAATGCATTTATATGATATGAAAGATTTGCAAGCGCAAGCTAGCAATTGATAGTAATATTATAATTAGCTCTTTATACAGCCTGTTTTTTATTCATGAACATTTTCATTTATGTTGACAACTATCATGTATGCCACCACACATGGAGCCTTTTCTTTAGTCAGAAGAGACTGAACATGGATTACTATGTTTTTGGGCTTATGTTCTGAACTTGCTATTGAAAAATGATTTCTGGGCCAAGTCATAAAAATTAAAGTAGCTTGCATTTTAGGTTTGGCTTTTCGATCCTGTTGTTGTTAGTGCTAGTATTTGTAAGGGTAAAACATACCACAGAGTGCTGTAACGTCAAGGTGGAACTTCTTTTCAGTCAAATAATTTTTTGTTGTTAAAATTGCTGGGGGCATTGAATGCATCCTAATTCCATAATCAATAAGAAAATGAAGACAGGTAAACTAGCAGTTTTATAATAAATCAAATTTTAGTTTTGTGTTTGCAAATAAAAATGTTTTGTACACACCCACCCACAGAATAAGAGTATTTATTTCTGACAGAAATTTACTTTGTCATTCCATTTTCAGCCATAAAAATCTTTGTGTCTAACTGATCGTCAGATAAATGGAGCGTAATTTCAGACACTGATCCAGATACTTATTCCTGCTTCTGAAAAAAATCAAAGTTAGTGTTCCCCTAGGAAAAGTATGTTTTAGTAGCTGATTCAGATATTGTTAATTTTTTTCATTTCACCATAGTTTAGACAGGTAAACAGACTGTGTCTGTAGAATTGAACATTTTTTTGACAGGTTTTCAAATTAGTGAAGTGCATTTCATAAAAGGCATCTCTGCACACTGTGAAAATCCCGAACTCATTTAGTGTTTTACTTGGACATGGACATGTTCATATGACAGTACAGTATATGCTGTTGTATTTATTAGACAGTATTTTGGGGAAACGTATCAGCAGGAGGTAAGACTGGGACACACCACATAATTGTACATAAGCAACTTAGGCGCTTAAGGTCAGGGTTAGTTTCTAAAGCAGCCTATGAAAAGGGGTGAGAGAAGATGCTTTAAGAAGAAAGTGAGAACAGGAGCCCTAATTTAAGTGCTCTCAATTGCCCTTGGAAGAGTCTCCTGCTTCATTAACTATATAGGGAGCAGAGCAAGATTAGGTATCTAAATCAGGTGTCTGAAATTAAGCCCTGTATTCTTTGAGTTGCTGTAGTTTGAATATTAACCATTCAACTAAACTCTTTCATTGCTTTAATGAGATCTTAGATGATGTTCTTTCTCTGGATAAATATCAAAGTTAATTTCTGATTTATTGAGTAGGATATTCCAGCCTAATAACAAGTTTGATCTTTTCTTCATCAAAAAAGCCCCCACAACTTATTCCAGTATCGCCAGCTTCTGTGATTCTCATTACTAGTCTTGTTAAAATTGTTTCTTAAAAGGTCACTCGTAGTATCATGTGATCGCAAAATGTTAGTACTTGGTAATGGTCTGAGGGAGTGGGGGTAATAAGCAGGGTTTATT
This sequence comes from Mycteria americana, assembly GCF_035582795.1. NCBI lineage: Eukaryota > Metazoa > Chordata > Aves > Ciconiiformes > Ciconiidae > Mycteria > Mycteria americana. The sequence continues at coordinate 20,019,377 of NC_134373.1, forward strand.
ATTGTAAATCTAATGGTCTTATTGTGGTAATATTTGACTCCTGCAATTTGAATAGTTACATAGTTTTTACAACTGATGGAGGGAGAAAGAGAGCATTCATGTGAGTTCCGTGGTCTCCAGAGGCTCTGCAGTTAAGATTACACAGACTAATTTTGGAGAAGCGAGGAAAGTGTCTCCATCTATTGTGTGAGCAGGAGAGGATATTTCATTAAGAGAACTTGGGGAGAATATTCTGACGCAGTTTGTTTAGGTTTCATTAAATTGTTCTGTGACATTAGTGAAAGCCACAACTGACACACGTTGTAGTCTGCATTCATTCGTGTTACTCATTGCAGATTTTTAATTAGCACTAGTGGAATATATTCCCAGTTACTCTTTATGGTGTCTTATTTCAAATGTTGTTACTATATATGTATTTCATTACACAGGAGCTTTGTGTAGATCATAATTTTTGTTTGGGAGTATGGCCTTGTATTTTCTTGTGTGCACACAGTACATAAAAGAATTGAAGAATATAAATTTAAAATGGTGTTGTCCATCATGCATTTCATGTAAAGTTTCTCTTGTTAAGGCATCACATGTTCTTTTGATCAAATACTTTACGCATGGCTTAGAATTCTTTTTTATGGGATTACATATTTGAGACTTTGTTATAATAGCATTGATATGAATTGTCCTACTTTTTTTGTACAAGACCCTTAAGAATACAGTGACATTCCATGTGACATAAGAAGTCCTGTCAAGAGACAAAAGTTAAAATTATCATGCCATAATGTAAACCTGACTATGGAATAGGGATTCTTTCTACTGATCTGTAATAGTAGCTCAATCATCACCATTTTGCACGTAAGTCTTGTGACTGAGATTTGCTCCTTTTGCTATACTTTATGAACAAGCATCTGTTAAATTATTTTGTTATAATTTTCAAGGTAATCTTTCAAAACTCTGCATTTTATAAATTATAGCAGAAAGAACGACAAGATGTGACTTTCCAAAGGTGTCTTTTCTGTCCAAAGTATATGTGCTGCAAGTGGAGCCTCTTATGCCTATAACTATGAAACATAGTATGCACGATTTGTTGCAGTCTGCATTGTTATGCAGTAACATCAGTAGCTCAGTCCTGACTGTACTTGATCCTTGCTGACAGCAACAGTCTTTTTTTTATTTTTTTTTTAGTTAAGACAGAATCAATTTTCGGAACTGGCAGACCAAGAACTAGAGAATGTGTAAACCTTTCATGTACCAGCAGGTGCTACAGCAGCAGTGTAGTACCGTTTTCATTATTGTTTAAGTCATAATTGGTTTTGATCACTTTAATGGGGACCATAATTTGGATAAAGAGATATTACTGAAGTCTTGAAAATTAGATCAGAAACGAATGTTTAAAAAATGGATTTCAAGATCTTTATTCTTCGTGAATGATGCTTCTTACAAATGTTTAAAATAGGGTTACCTTGACTGACCTTTTGTTAGATGGAATTTGCTGTATAAGGTACTGAAAAATCTTTTCTTACTGGGAGCTCTATATAGATTAGCAGAAAAACTAATTCTGGATTATTTTACCTCTTTCTCTCCGTCTTGCTACCATCTTGACATTTTTTAATTCAGACTTGGTTGTAGGTCATCAACTTGATTTTTCTATTAGACATGCTTTATTTCTCCTAGTTTTAAAAGTACTTTGTCCATTAACTGCTGTCTGTAGTCCATTTACAGGTAATATCATGTTCTCTGATATTATTTGTTTCACAGTTCCAACATCTTGCAAACCCAAAACATCTAAACAAGTTTCATGTCAGTTAAGACAAATCTTCACATGAAATATGTTCAAAAAGTGGTCAGTAGTATAAAGTTGTAAGAGAAGTGTTACATCCTTATGTGTTTTTAACATACCATTAACAGTGAATATCTCCAGGTAGTTTTCTAGACCAGATAAACTGAGAACTATATACTATTACTATATTATGTTAGACAATTTGTTAACAGAATTATATCTTGAGGGCATGAAGTGCTTTCATATGAATTTCCAGAATATCGCCTTGATTTTCTTCCCCTGTCAACTAATATTGTTTTCTGCCTTGAAGAATCTATTTTTAAGTGATCTCATATGGGATAGTTTTTACTGAGGAGTTATGCCATAAACAAGCATTCTCCAATAATAAACACCAAAATTCCTGATTGAACTTGGCGAGGTGGCATTGGTCTTTTTTGGGTGGTAGGCTAACTTAAGGCACTCCCGACCTTAATAGTCTTCACCTGTTTGTGCACCACCCTTCAGTTATAGTGGCACAACCAGTTGTAAGGATACATGGGAAAGTGAACTGGTCCAGCTTAAAAGAAAAGGGGTGGGGAGTGGGGCATATGAAAGAAATAAATTCTCCCTCCCTCCCTCCCTCCCTCCCAAAACTGCTTTTTGCCAGATTATTTTTGTTGGTGAACAGCTTGAGTATGCCTGCAGGGAGTGCTGGTAGGGTCCATGCTCCATGTGCAGCTGGTAGCAGAAAAGAAAGTGCAACATGTGGACGGATAAGGAATGGGATGAGAAGCTCATGTCCAGATTATGAAAATGTTTCTTTAGAATCTGGGATGCAACATGAACTAAAATAGTTAGGTGCAATATTGGTCACCCCATCTAACAAATGATTTTGCAGAATTATAGGGGATTTAAGATAATGGCCATGATAGAGATCAGATGTCTCTGATGATTTGAAATGGGATTGCCTGTCAGTAACAGGTACTCCCAAACCTTCTGTAGATTTGTCTTCTTCATGAAAAGCAAGCTATCACGGTGGGGAAGAAGGTACTTTTTTATTCTTTAATGTTTTCCTGTTTAGTCTTGCTTTCTCTTTATGTAGTGCAAGTGCAAGAAGAAAGGGATACCCTAAAAAAGGCAGGTAGCAAGAAGAGTTACAGCATGTTAATCTGTTACAGCAGAGTATTACCTGTGCTTTCTGCTTCCCGTTCTTAACTTCTGCCACTGATCTATTTTGTGGTACGAAATTATTATATAATGGTTTCATCATTTTCACCATTCCATTCTTTGTTGATTATATAAATTTGGAATGAAAGCTTAATGAGGCTGTGAATGTTTCTTATTTATATAAGAATGCATATGCATACTCATCTATATATATGTACAGCACTGAGAACAGTGGGACCTGACCTTTGTGGAGTCTGTGCATGCTAACAGAACAGAAGGGAAGGACATCACTTATGAGCTGTGTCATGTGATACTGGTGCTTAGGTAAATTAGATCTTCCTCTCCCATCCCACCAAATCAACTAAACCTAGTGGTACTCATAGTAGAACATTTTGGGACCTGACAAAAAAAAATAATTGTTGCCTAATTTATCATCATTTTAGATAACTTGTGGATAATGAGTGAGGCTTCAAAAGGCAAAAGAAAGCCACAAAGAGGAAAGAAGAAACAAGACATTTTTAAGTCAATGAATTTTCCTTTAATTTCAAGAAATATGTTGGAACAATTGAACTGGTTTTAATCACCTAGAAGCAACCCAATTGTCTTCACAAATTCACGTTGGCTGTTTATTACTTGTCTAAATTGTCAGCTGACGCTAGTATTTTGTTTGTGATAAATTTAATGGTCTTACATATAGTGAAAAAATATACTTTACTACCTATTGGGATTTTTATTAAGCCTTTAAAGGTTTCAATGCCTTACAACATTCTCATAAACAAGATACGAAATATAGGCTAGATGGAAACTACTGGAAGTTGAGTGTGCAAGACTGGTTGGAAGATAATACACACAGCATAGTTATCAGTGGCTCACTTTCCAAATGGAAGAATATCTCATTATGAGATCTGCAGAAGCAGCTGCTGGTTGAATGCTGTTACGTATTTCCATTAATGAGCTGGATGATGAGCATTCTTGTTAAATCTGTAGATGACCCCAAACCAGGAGATGTCCAGGTATGCATAGAACAAAATTAGAATTTAGGAGCATCTCAAGAAATAGAAGAAATCATTAGGAAAAAAAGAGCTAGGGTGCAACTTCTGAGAAGGATTTTATGCAGGAATAATCAACTATGCAAATATAGTATTAAGAATAGCTAGTCAAGCAGGGTCATACAATAAGGTATAAACTGAGCATGAGATAATGTTGCAGTGCTGTCACAAAAAAGCAAATGCTATGCTGGGTTTTATAAACAGGAGAATCACCTGAAAAATGTGTGAGTTAGTCGTCTAGCTATTTTAATGCTTATAAGACATTATTATTGAGAGCTCTGAGGAGTGCATTAGGTACTGTGTGCTTCTAGGAAACTTTAGACCAATTGGAGAGAGTCCAGAAAAAGTTTCAAAGTTGGAGGTAATACATGGCTTACAAGGAAAGCTCAAAATAAAAGAGAAAGACCCCAGTTTTTAAGTATCTAAAACGCTGCTGTAAAGAAATAGGGAGTGTGTATTCCCAGTCCATAGTGTATAGGCTCAGTTAAACTAATGCGTTTAAATTGAAATAAAGGTGGCTTAGGCTACACATATGAAAAACTTTTCAACAGTGGCGAACAAAGCACTGAGCAGATGGACTTTGGAAGGTTTTAAAAATTGGGGGTTGCTCAGACTGTCAACGGGAAGAGCCTGTTGGAATTGCTAGGTCCTCTTGTTCTCACTCCTATCTGTAGATCTTTTTTTCAGTCTTTCGTATGTTTTGATCACTTAGTTCGATCTTATCTAATCATCTACATTTGTTTCTTTCCTTCTTGTGGTGCTGCCTGGTATTTTCTTCTTCCCTGCCATGCTGTTTTGTTTCTGCCAATTTCCACTCCTAGTTCAGGTGTAGAACAGAAAAACAATTGTTTCTCTTCCATGAGTTAGATGGGGTTTTTTTTTGGTCTCGCTTGTACAAAAGCATACTTTAACAAATCACCTTTCTTCTCAGGGGTCAGTTTTTCAGATCATCTTGTCTTGCAGGTGTCCACTGAGCTTAAGTTCTCTCTGCAGCTTCTCTCTTCTATCACTACTTCTGATTTCTATCTGAACTCTGTCTCTGTTCCCAGCTGGATCTCTCATGTGAAACTCTCAAATATCGATTTGTAGTTAATGTACATTCTGCAACTTTTGTATCTCTTTATTTTGGTTGTCTACAGGTTTTGGTTTCTTCTGCCTCAGGAACCATCACCACTTTAAATCGAAGGCACTGCCTTCTGCACAACTCCCCGTTCTGGTGCTCTTTGCTTATTGGCCTTCTCAGTGAGTGCCCTCATTTTTAAACCTTTCTCCAAGGTCTGTTCTGCATCCTGATTTAGTATCAGGAGTTAACTCTGGTGGTTGTCCTGATCCTTCTTAACTTGCGATCACTGGCTTCTTTCATTTACTTTTTCCTTGTCGGGCTGATGCAGAGTTAAAAACTGGAATGCCCTTAAATGATGCCTTTGCCAAATTTTGGAATCTGGTAGTGGCAAGAAAACATCTTGGTCTTTACAGCTTTTCTGAGTTAGTAGTAGATATGCTGACATGCTTTTGTCCTTCCTTATCTTCTTATGAGCCGACAGTAACAGTGTTAGGTGGAAGTGAGCATCTTAATTCCTCTTGGCTGTTTTCCCTGCTCAGAATTTTGAGTGCTGCCTTCACTTGCAAGTTGTTCAGATCTGGTTTTGTTCTTGTCTTGGTTTTGTTCTTTTGTCAAGTTTTTACACAGTTGTCTGTTTAATTGAGTTTTCAATTCAACTTTTATTTAAGGTTTTCTTTTTGCCATCACAGAATTAATGGTTGTCTTACTGTCTCTTGGGTCTATATTTTTTTTCCAGAAAGGATATTTTGTCCATTTGTGGTGAATAGAATCAAATCTCAATTCAGGAATGCTCTGTTAGCACACTCCTCTCCACAGAGCCACCTGGAGGGAAGAACCAAGCTACCTCAATAGGGGAAGGCTGCTGGATGTCCAGAAATGCTCCGAGAGATCCTCGCTGTTATTACTGAGTAGCACAAGAAGAAGCCTTTCTTCTTTCTGCTTTACGTTTTATAATCAGAATTTAGTTTTAAGTCTCCTAATAATGGCATTTTTAGAAACCTAATTACGAAAGAGGATATTTTTAATTGCTTTTAGTGTGTACACTGTTTTCACATAGTTTTCAGTTTACTTTGTCAAGAAGGGTTTTCATCTTGAGCACTTCCTTGTTTCTTAAAGTAGTTTCAGCTGTTAATCATGGTCATAGGTTCTGCCAGTTTTACTAGTTTGTTGTTTTCGTGTTTGGGGTTTTTTTACTTTTAATTTTGTTGCGTTTTAGTATTTTGGGGGGTTTTTGGAGATTTTCTTAAGTGTTAATAGTCTTTTCTCTCAGCCTAAAATCCAATACCCTTCATCATTCGCTATCAAGTATAGCATGAAATAATGGAGAGATACTCCAGGATTTGCTCATCTTAACACAGGCCCAAATGAGGGTACTAATGCTGTCCTTTTACAGATGTACACATTTCCATGGAAAAATTATGTGATCAGATAAAACATATTTGACATTAATTATTACCATTTCTTAAGAGAATTTTTTGTTCTGTTTAGCATGCTTGGTTATCCCTAACAGGAAAGCAAACTTGCGCTATTACTTTATTGATTATTAGTCAAGCATTTTTGCTTTGGGGAAAATTTCATTTAGAAATATATCAGTATTTATATTTGAGTATTTACTTTTTTTTGTTTTCTTTGTTTTGATCACCATTAGGGGAATTCCTTGGTACTTTTTAGTAATTCCTGTGACATTGAAAGTCACAAAAGTGAAAGACTCAGGCAGAGAACCCGACTGTCTGTACAGAGTGGGATGCAGTACCTTATTCTTTTAGTGAGGCTGTAGCAGGTCTGATGTCAGTCACTTCAGAGACCTTTAGACCTCAGTGCTCATTTATTGCTAAAATGTACCAGCTCTGCTCCTGCATTATGAAGATCATCTGTCAACACTTTGAGATATTCTCCTTTGTTATTAAGCTTGTGATGCTCTACACTGTCAGGTTTTTTGCCAATTATAGTTAAGGTACAATGGTGTATTCACTGGATCAAAGTCTCACACTGGCGGTAGAGGAATGATTTGTAAGTCTTTATTCATCTGAATTGTACAATATAATACCTGAGGAATGCAAATAATCCCTCTAAGGACTCAATAGAAAAGCTGTTAAAATGACAGTCTAAGACTATTATTATTCTGAATTGGTGTTTTAGCTAAAGTAATTATTTCTTATCTTGTTGTTCCACAATAGTTCTTAGTTTATTAGTTACGATGACCATATTTACCAAACAGAATTTGAATCCAATTTTTTATATTACTTTCATGCTCATTTCACTTTTTCAAGTTTGCATGTTTCATTCTGTCTTTCACTTGGTACACTATTTAATTAGTCTAGAGACCAGTGTTAGAGACTTTCTTAAAAAAAAAAAAAAAAAAAAAAAAGGATGTATGCACAGATGTTGAAGTACACTTAAGAATACCAGAGCCATTTCTAGATAAATTTTCTGTAAAAGGTTGGCATTTATAAGCTCTGAAATCCAGTTTGTTAGCCAAAATAAAGTAGTTAACTACAATCATCAGTTTTAGAAGTGCTGTTAAATGTCACATGTCACATTCAGAAATGCACCTTAATTGTGATTTTCAGTTCAGATGTTTCTGCAGGCAATAGTGTTTCAGTATCAGTCCTTGATACCAGACTATATTTTCATTGGCTAACTGGAGGAAAAAAAGATTAGTATAATGAGTATTGAAAACCACTGATGGGGTATTTACATAAGTAAGTGGTAGAAGACCAGCCTTATATAGCAAACGTGTGAAAACTGTTGAGTGAACTTTTATATTCTTTGTCCTATCTAAAACCCTACTCGGTGGGCCATGCACTTAATCTCATAATAACTCTGATCCCCTGCTATTTTCTTTGATAAATGTGTGTTGATGAACTTTGGTTCAGTTCATGTTTTTCTGAAGTGACATTTGCATTGATTGTTTAAAGGTTTCAGGCCACAGTTTCAAAGCACTTTAGTATAATAGCAGTTAAAACCTTAGTCTAAATCTTAGAGATTAGCAGGACTAAGAAAAAGAACTCAGCAAGCATAAAACCCTGTGCTGTATGGTGGGTGCTTCAGGTCTGAAACATCTACAGCACCCAAAGTACTGTATTTTGTACTTTGTGTCTTAGTGTACAGGAAGCATTCCCATGCCTCTTGTGTTTTCTTGCTGAGCATACAGAGTTGTCATTCTTATCATGCACACCTGTTCAGAAATAGTGCCCTACAAATAATATTGAACTCCTTACAGGTAATTTATGAATGTCTCTCTTAAATCTGAAATAAATAGTATTTGCAGCCATTAATGTGATGCCTGTGTTTAAAGATTGTTCAAACATCAGCTATTGCTGCAAAGATTTTCTTGATTTTTAATAGGATATTGAGCATTCAAAAACTAGCACCATAAATCTGTAGCTCTAAATTTGTAGTTTCGTTCAACTAAAAAAAAAAAATTAGATGTACAGCAAACTATTACTGATGCTGCCAGTTATTGAAGATGGAGAGAAATAGGAAATTTAATTCTTTATTTAAAAATAATAGTAGTATAATATCTAGAAGCTTTGTCCTGGGGAGATGATAGAAAGGTGGGAGAAACTAGTAGAAACACGGCCCTGTGTTCATTAGTTATGGCATACTCCAAGATCAATAGCCAGAAAAAGCAGGGTGCTACTTGCTATCTAGGAGTTTATGCAGTGTAGTGTTCTTTTCTGTCTGCTAATATCAGCTGCTCTAGCCACTGAGATGCTTTTTTTTAAAAAAAAAAAAAAGTCAGGAAAAACTGAAGACCTGTAGTTTTACTGCATTTGAAATATCACCCTTGGAAGTCTCAGAAAAATGTATGTCCACAGATCTACAAAGTTTTATTCAGTTAGTGTTTAGATGGCAAGTATTTAACCCTACCAAAAACCTAGCTATTTTCTCAAATTATGCCTATTTCTGATAGATTAAATGCCAAACAGAAACCAAGAAACAGTGAAATGTTAATGGAGTACACCTGAAGCAATTGCTGCCTGTTAATGCCTTGACCTTGGAAAGCAATACACAAAAAGATGGCATCATAAAACCGTGCAATTCTTATGAATATGTATGTGCTACTTGATAATAATGAATGTGGTACAGCCATGCATGCACTACAAGATAATGTTGTGCCCTTTGTTGTGTACAGGTTGATAAAAATTAAAGAGTGGGTGGACAAGCACGACCCGGGTGCTTTGGTCATTCCTTTTAGTGGGGCCTTGGAACTCAAGTTGCAAGATATGAGTGCTGAGGAGAAACAGAAGTATCTGGAAGAGAACATGACACAAAGGTTAATTAGCATTCATTTTCCCTACACTTTATTATCAACTATTTCCTTGCAGTAATTTAATTGCTTGCGCTGATAGAATAATAAATGACAGAGTAATTACCATTATAAAGAGAGAATCTTCTCCTTTCTTTACCATGAGACAGAGTGAAAAGATTTATTTTAAATTAAGTTTTTAACTGTCATCTGTCATCTCTGTACAGTGTTTTAATTATAACATAGGTATTAGTTATGTATATTTTTGAGAAGGAATGATCACCAAAACTGTTTCGTCATCCACGGGGAATAGGGACGGTGGAAAAAATTTTGCCATAATTTTTCTGAAGAACTATAATAAATTGTTTCAATATTGAATTTCAGTCAAACAGTTATGCTTTCATGACCTGGAGTCCTGAAAATTGCATGAGACCAAAAGTGCTGCCTGATAGGGTGATTTAAATTTATCCCATATTTCTGTATCCTGCTGAATAAACAAATCAAAATACTGTCTTTATGATGCTGCAGTAAAAAAGTAGTTCTTCTGAAGAGAGTTCAAAGAAAAAGGCTACTGCGATTATTGCTGTGTTTAAAAGTAGACCCGGTGTCTTCAAAATATGTGATGTCTTTCCATGTAAATTGATTACTTGGGGCATTTAGCTATTTTATGTGTGTATGTTGAATGAATTGGATTCATTTTTTTTTCAGTGCGTTAGCAAAGATCATTAAGGCTGGATATGCAGCACTCCAACTAGAATACTTTTTCACTGCAGGCCCAGATGAAGTGCGTGCATGGACCATCAGGGTAAGATTCATACTTATTCATCAGCTATATCCAGTTCCACACTATTGAATTCAGATTGATATCACTGACTTTGAAGTTTGTCATGGTGGCGGTTAGCTAGTCATTACAGATGAGTTTTTTGTCCAGGATAACTTTAATTATTTGTGAGCTGCTGAACAGTGAAAGTGGAGCTGCATTGATTGAGGCAGGTAACAATTGATTCTGCCTATTACATAGTCTGAATTTCTTCATCCTGTAGAATCTGTCTACCCTCCTCCTGTGGTCAGAGATAAGACGTACCAGTATTGTGCTTGCTTAATCTGTGTGACTGGGTTTGTCTGCAGTGAAATTGATGTTGCTTTTCATTTTGTATTCACTAAGTTTGTTTGGGTTGCGGGTGGTTCATTCCTCCTTTGCTTTGCTCGGATTACATTTTCAGCAATAAAAGCAATATAACATCATTATATTCCTCATGGATACACAGTTGGGCTTAAAAACTAAAATCAGTGTGCAGTAATTCAGGTGTTTTACTGACTTTAATATTTAGACCTAGTTTATTTTGGTAGTTTGTATGTTTATCCAGGAACTTATGTAATGCCTAAAATTATATTATGTATTTTAAATATTGATGTAGAATGATTATAGCCATAGAGATAATTTATTCCCAGAGGACAGTAAGAGCTGAGCTGTAGTGGTTTGCCTCTGAATGCAAATATGTTATAATATAAAGATTAGTATTGAAAAATATTTTGAAATGCATGTAGTTACAAACTCTATCTTAAAAATTACAAAAATGTCAACTTTTGGAGGTGCAAATCTGTCATTGAGCTTTTATTTTTTGCATCAGTGTACTTAGTGCTGTGCAGTGAATTTCAGTGCTGTATTTAATTTCATTCAATGGAATTAATTTGTTTTCATTAATTAACATAATTTCCAGCAAATTTATATTTTTATTAATACTGCTACAGATGTTTGTGTATATGTTTTAGCACATTAAACTTACTTTCCTAAAAGCCTGTTTATTTTTTTAGCCTTTTCATCTCATCTCCTTTTACATGATAACTGCTAGCTAAAGTTCCTGAAATAGCTACCAAAATAATATAAAAGCAGAAGTTTTGTTGTTCTTATTTTTGCCATAGTTTTTAAAAGTACATGCTGAAACTCCACTGTTTTCAGTAGGAGAAATGCTTGCTCTTTATTAGAAAATTTGAAAGCTGGTTTATCTTAAGACTGATTGTAAGTATCTTTGATTTAATGTGCAAAGATATTTAGTCAGGTAAGCATCAGTGAGTAGCCATATTAACCCAATACATCTTTTATTGTAAAAACTGTGCTCTACACTGTCAGACTCCTTAGCACTTTAACATGCTTTATTAAGCAGCCTTTAGGTCATCATTATTTCTCAAATTTCTCTCCATGGTTGTATGTGCACAGAATGTATGTCCTTGTAATTTAAGGCATGCAGTTATAATGCATTCTCCTCTATTGCATAAACTTAAATTATCTTATAATAGTTGCCTGTGATTTTTTATTTTTTACTGATTCAATTGTTGACATTTTGGTAAGAATACTCATTTTGTTCTATATTAGACTTACTAAAATTATTCTGAAATAAAAATAAGCTGGTATGTAGGGCTTGAGATCCATAAATCATTTTTGATTACAAATGTGGTTCGCCAATGAATGTTATCATTTAATTGAAATTATTTGGACGTAAGTAAAAGTCGTGAGTAATTCAGATTTTAAAGTTATTTAAAAATCTTTATTTTCCTCACTTTCTGTGTGGAGAGCTAGGGATCGAAGTGAATCCCACAACAAAACACAATCATAGCTTCTAAAATCAATACTGCTGTTGATACCTATTAGGAAAAACAAAGCTGCCCTTCTTTAATATCAGTTGGTTTATCTGTGGCGAAGGCATCTATCTGTATGTCCCAATATTGAGAATTACCCAGCTGTATCCGTGACATTTTAACTGATATGAAACAAAGTTTCAGCAGATCCTGAAAGCATATCAAAAAGGAGAAACCTCTTTCCTGCAATCCATCTTCTTAAATGCAATTAATTTTCTTCCGGTCTTTCCTTTGACAGAAAGGGACGAAGGCTCCTCAGGCAGCAGGGAAGATCCACACAGATTTTGAAAAGGGATTCATTATGGCTGAAGTAATGAAATATGAAGATTTTAAAGAAGGAGGTTCAGAAGCTGCTGTCAAGGTGAGCTCCCCATCTTTTTCTTCTCCCTTCCTCCATATATGCCATTTTTCCATTTCAAGTCTATTTTTCACTGGGAAGAAGTTCTTGATGCTAAGCGAATCCTAACAGTCACCTCTAGCAATAGACCAAAATCTATTTTCATCTTTTACTTAGGAAAGAATTCAAATGCACCAACTTACTGAACAGGAATGCAATTATTTCAGTATCTAAGATATGACAGTTTATGGACTAAATGTCAACACGAAGACCAAATGCTATGCTAAATTTTTTTTTTTCTCTGTTTACATGTTAGTGTCAGAATGTAATAAGCTTTAAAATGAACTTGTTTTTGAAAAATCAGATTTTTAAGATGAGATAGCAGATTTTTGAATCACCTCTAAAAGGAAATGCAAGAAACACAGAAAATCCATTTCTTCTAATGATGTGTCATCTTGTTTTGAGTTTGCAGTGAAGGTATTACAAATGTCAGATGCAAATGGTTAAGAAAATATTGTATTCTAAAAATGTACCATTTTTTTCAGGATTAGTGGATTCCACTCCTAGACTCTGATAGGCATAATTAGAATCTTAAATTTTACCATTTCAGTATTTAATTCAATCTCCCTTTGATGTCTTTTTCAAAAATGCCATGCCTTACTTCGATTGTTCAGGGTGCCAGTAATAGTTGTATGTAGTTCACGAAAATATATTACAATAGGTGAAGTTTCCTAGCTATCTACTGCAGAGACAGTGAAGATATTTAATGAAAAACTTTTTTCTTGAGCTCACACTTCCTTGTAGTGATGCTTCTATTAAGAAGAGTTTTATCTGCTTTCTCAACACTAGAGGGCAGAGACTGATTGGGTGCCCAAAGTTGTGCCCTTCTTATAGCTGATAAATTATATCTGATTTGAAGTTATTAAATATGAAATGAACTTGTACATGGCAAATAAATGTCATAAGAAAAGCTGTTCTTCTCTGCATTGCTATTGCATTATTTCCACCTTATTTAAGTAGAGAAACCCCCCTTTATTTCCTATGCATTTGATTTCTCGTTTGGCATTTTTGATGTTTTATTAAGATTTGTATTTTATAAAATTGCAATTACAAAGCACATTAGTGTGATTTAATCAGTCTCAGTATTTGAAGGTTCCTACACACTATAATGTGTTAAAGAATTTAAAAGGTTCAGCTTTATTGTTTGCTATTTGATAGCTTGAAAGGTATGCAAAACTATGATTTCAGATTCAGCTTATTCTCAGTGGTATCGCTAAGGAAGATCATACTGAGCAGCGGGACTTTAATAGGTTTGTTTGAACCCCAGGAAGTGAGGGGAAAAAAATCCCAGTATAATTGGTTCGTTGCGGCATGTGAACTGCCTTATGAAAAGGGAAGTAGAGTTGTAGTTGTAAAGTGAAACCACAGCTATAAATAAATCTAATATTCTGCAGTCAGAAATCACTTTATGTAACCAAGATTCAAATTTTGCCAGCAACGGTTCTTGAAGCTCAAACCTGAGTGTTTTCCTTGAGAAGCTGCATCAGTTAATACATACTAAATTAATCTATAAGTATTTTGCTGATATATTTTTATTTGCTTTTCACAGTGTAAGATTCTAGACATCAAGCGTCCACATTCAAATTCTATTTAATGATTAAATTTTTATTGTTTTGAAGTATCTGTAAAGCAAGCATATTTGCATTTGTTACTCAGTTTTAAAATGAAGATTAGAAAAAACCCCTTCCTTTTAGAAAAACGCGTTATATTACTCTAGTCTTTTCTAATTTGCATTTAATACAATGTTTCATGCCATACACAATACTAATTACTTTTATATTGCTGGTAAATTTCAAAATTAAATTTGGGAGCTTTTAGGAGTCAACTGAAATAACAGTGGTAATGGGAGTTGCTTGCTTTGTATGTTATCAAGTTGATCGATTTTTAAGTTTGATTTTGTGTGTGTCTAACACCAGTACAGCATAACTAATTTAATGCCGGTGCTGTGAACTATACACTGAATAGCTCTGTGTGGGCTTTGTAGTCTACAGGGATATCACATTATTAGCAATCATATCTGCTTAGGCAAAGCTGGCTTCTACAGATGGCTGCTTTCAAGTGCAAATGAACTGGTTAGACGTGTCTTGTTTAATACATACTCAAGATTCACAAATGGGTATTGATTTTTTCAACCAGTGTTTCTGATAGCAATGGAAATGGATTAAATGGTCTCTAGAGAATTTAAAGGAACACTGTCACTTTTAATTAACTGTAAACTAGTAACAAAAATACATAAACTTGCATTAGTGTATCAAAATTAAAGAAGTCTATGCCACTTTGACAGCGTGCAAGTGTGCTAAAAAAAATCCGCATTGTTACTTTGTGGAGGAGAGTTTTTTCTACAAATATTTGTGAGTAATAAATGTATTCAACTGTAAAATGTCTCTGTACCTGGGCCTGCAGCTTACACTTGCTGATGATTTTTACAGCACTGTTTTATTAGTGTTTATGCCATCAATTAGTCTAATTACTCTTGACTTTGAGCATTAGTAGGATCATCAAAGGAAAGAACTACTAAGTCTACTTGAAAGTAAACCTTTTATAGTCTAAACAAATTTCTGGGGTGGGGGAAATATAAAAACATTTGCAAAGTCCTATTTATTATTTATCGATAGTGTCATATGGGATAAGGTCAATTCCTATTGCACTATATATTTATTGTTGAGGCTATTTTACCTGCAGTTTTGTGTAGGCTAGCATCACTGGTGACAACATTTAAATAAGGAATGACAGCAACAAGGTTATCGAGCCTCTAAATTCCTAGACAGCAATATGGGGAAAAACGTTGCTTTACAGAGCAGGTTTTGTGAAAGAAAGGTGTCTTAAGTTAACTGTGTACCATTAATCTGATCTGTTCTACTGCAACTAAGGTCATTAGTTAACAGCTTTCCTGTAATGGGATCTTAGCGTGCCACCACTGTGATAGTGTCGTTGAGAATAATGGCACAGTGAGGTCTTCCATGGAAGCACTTTCTCCTGCGAGAGAAAACTTCAAACCAGGAATGGTTATTGAACTAAAGCAGAAGCTCTCAACTTTTCCATATTGTAGATCACTTTTCAAGATAAATGCTTCTGCGGACCACCTCCCGCCCAGTCTGTCAGTCCTAATGCCACAGCTTCTCAGTAGCCTCTATAACACTAGGTTTAATTACGACGAGATAAAGATAGAAAAATATAATAATAAATTCTAATGTGGAGGGTACTGATATTTAATATATTCCTTGCCTATTTTCTGCTCTCCTCAAGTACAGCATTTTCATAACGAATTTCCTTTTCATGTCCTTGGTCTATATGCCTTCTCCTGTATGCTGGTTTCACAGCCTATCTGCTCTTATATCTGTCCTTCTGAAGCAAATTTCTTCTAAAGGAAATTTCTGACAGAAAAACTGAGCCTGTATTTTGTGCTCCTCAGTCCTTCATTATCTGGGCACAAGCAGACAAGAGAGCCCGCTCGAAGCACGAGGCATGTACAGCTGTGACTTTTGCATAGTGTTCCCATCTTTAGTTTTGACAGTACTTGCTTGCCCTTTGCTGGAGCCGCTCAGAAGTAGTTCATATACCAGTTTAATAGCCATGCAGCCATGATGCCGACTGTTGCCGATTGCCCTTTCCAGCAACGCTGTTTTAGATTCCTGCTGCCAGTATTTGCCATCTGCAGGTTTTTTGGATGAAAAAAAAGAAAGCCTGAAAGCTGAAAAAAAAAAAAAAAGAGTTGTTTTAGTGTCCTTTATCTTAAGACTTGCCAGGGTTTACAGATTTACCACTATATAATGCCGATGGCATTTAAGCACCACCGATTCAGTGGAGGTTAAATTCTTTTTGTGTATATTTCATATATATGTAAAACCAAGTTATGTCAAACTGAGGAGTACTGTGGCTGTCAAACTCTGAAGCTGAAGCAGTACCATTTCTTTACCAAAATGTATTTAAATAATTACAATTTGAAAAGACTATAAAATGTCTAATGAAATAACCCATTTTCCTTTTGTCTGTTCTATTTACAGGCTGCTGGAAAATACAGACAACAAGGCAGAAATTACATAGTGGAGGACGGAGATATTATCTTCTTTAAATTTAATACACCTCAACAACCCAAGAAGAAATGAATATCAGATGTTGTTCATTGCTCAGAAATAAACTGTGCTGCTTCAAAAAGCATTTGAATTTTTATTTAGGATGGAATATCTGGAAACAAAAAGCATACAGTTTCTACCTAGGGAACTTACCCTCCCCCCAGTGAAATTATTCTTGTTTGTTTTGAATTAAAATATGGCACCTCCAGTGAACATGCAAGTTCACTAAATGTGAACAGCTTTGCATTTCAAACGATTAAGACCCTACTCCAAATTGTAGAAGCTTTTCAGGAACCATATTACTCTCATGATACTTCATTAATCTCCATCATGTATGCCAAGCCTGACACGTTTGACAGTGAGGACAATGTGGCTTGCTCCTTTTTGAATCTACAGATAATGCATGTTTTACAGTACTCCAGATGTCTACACTCAATAAAACATTTGACAAAACCAGCCTTGGTGTGTTTGGGGATGTCTGTATTGACTGACTGTGGTGTGCTGAATGCGATACGGCACCTGGTGGATGCTGATTACAGAATTTTAAGACGTGTATGATACAGTAACTGGCAGTGTGGGGCAGCTGCAATTATATCTCGAAAGTGAGTCTTTCATGGGAATCAGAAGATTAGGATGCCAGTGATTTGTCTCAAAAAAGTTAATGAATTTGTAGATGGACATTCACTGAAAGATGGTAGGAAGGATAATAAGAATGATGCAGCATAAATGATTTTTACTGAAGAGAGGAAATATATGTAGAAAAATCATGTTATCTTTGAGACTGAAGCTTTTTTGTTCAAATCACGTTGAAAAAGTATTTCATTCTTGCCTTGAAATTATTAAATTATGGAGGCTGGAGCAGCGGTGCCTGTTGTTGTGTGTTGTCCTCTCAGGTCTGGTTTTCAGGCCAGTGGAGGGTGACACAGATAGCGTTGTGAAGGAAGAGGTCACGCTGTGCTGGATAGGTAAGACGTTCTGCTGAAATAAGGCTGCAGCTGTGAGTACTTTTTTACCCCTTTAACCATGAGGGAGAGCTAGTCTCTTTGGGAATAAGTTGTTGGCAAAAATAAAGCCAATTTTGTACTTTTAATGGAAGCTGTAGAATTGCCCTTACTTGCAGTATGTTTAATGTATTTCAAACAGCCTGACTTCTTCTGAAGTGCCTGTGTGCCTGTGGTTTCAGCTACAGATTCAGTGGGGTCAGGGCTGGGAGAGATGCTGATGTTACCTGTGGCTCGTTGGTGTGCCAGACCTCTCACGTCGCTGTGATAAATTTGCTTGCTATCAGCTTTGAAAAGGCAACTTACCACTGGCTAACCTCCCCTCTGCGTTTAAGATACTGGGAGCGCTGGTCATGTCCTGCTCCGAGGCTTCCCTTGAGATGCTGCCTTTGAGCTTCGTTGCTCATTTCTGAAAGAGTAAGACATGGGTCAGCCAGAGCCACGAGGCTCATTGTTGAAAAGTTGGCATCGTGCCTTTACTTGCACTGGGGAGAGAGAGGGAGAGCAGATGACTTCAATACGTAGTTGTTGATTTTGTTTTAAAGAGCGTCTCCTTTTTTCGTGGTGGCGGGAGGGGGGAGAGTATTGTAAAGCAGGGAAATTAGGACTTCAGATGTTTTGGAACGCTTGAAATTCTCTTTTGCACCGTCTCCCTGGTGCAGCTAGTGTATGTTCTTGGCGTTATTTTGATGTTAATAATTGAGAAAAGATTAGGACCACCAAATCTTGTGTTAAAAGTCGAATCCAAAGGAAAACGGAGCCTACCTATTTCTCTTGGAAGTCAGCAAGGTGCTAGTAACAGAGAAGGGCTCATGCTGGGTTTTAGACGCAATGAAAGGTGAGTGAGAAGTGGAGTATATGTGTTGGTGAAAGAGAAGTAACCTCTTTACTGCACTAATACCCTCTGAAACATGTTCTCTTGTCCTGTCTGAAATTCATTCTGGTTTCCAAAATGTCCCCATGCTCCCTAATTATTACATGTCAGTGAAGAAGTTGTTAGAAAGGACAGCACAATTAATGGATTGCTTTTTATTTTTGCATCTCTTAGTTACACTTAATAAGCCATATTTGTTTAGATTTGAATGTGTGTACTTCACAATACCTCCCTGTCCTAGAAATAAAAATAAAAATTGAATGAAGTTGTTCTTGACAGACAGGCGCTTTTAAAGTTATTACAGTATTCTGAAAATACAAAATGAACTTAAAATATTTGCCACATAGTCTTTAAAAATATATATTCTGTAACGTTTTATGTTTCAGCTTATTAACTGGCCTGAATAGTTTATCTCCTCAGCTCTTTTAACTAATGTTCTTTCAACTACTAAGCTAATCAATTATTCCAGAATAAAAACAAGTTTTATTAAAAGAAAGAATAATCTGATAAGCTCTGTTACTCCTATCACTGGTGACTTGTGGCAACTGCCACATTAAATGTGTGCAGCCTGTGTTTCTCCTCAATGGGTCTATGCATGTAAGATGTGGAACTCTAAAAACTTGTAGATATATGTAGCAAGTTTCAGGCACTCTGTTTTAAATAGAATTGTGATTTAACTTAAGCCAAGCACACATTATTTATGCATTTCAACCTGCACAGGTGACTCCAGATGCAATGTATCCATCCTACTCACATTTGCTATTTAAGGAAAAAAAAGTGAAATCTGCCTGCATGCTCTTCACGAAGTCTCAGTGACCTGTACTCACTGGGGATGGTGATGGTGAGTAGAAGGAGACATTTTGTTTCTCCAGCTGGAGAAGGGTGAGAAAACATTGTAGGCACTGCTCTTCCAAAATGTGGAAAGTAGGGAATTTTGCAAAGGAGGAGGAGTACTAACCCTTCCTCTTAACTTGCATTCCTCAATGCCTAAATGCCTAACAGCCATGTGTTGATGGCATGTTTTGGGGATTAAACAAATGCTAGTGGTACAGGGAAATCACTGCTACCTGCCTCCAAACTGACCAAAACAGAGTGCCTGGAAGTGATGTGGATGTCAGTGAAAGCAGCTGCGCCCGCACCAGCATGTTGGGTGACTCTGTAAGAGTAGATCTGGAGGGCGAAGTGGTCGGCACAAGGACCTGATGGCATCTGTTTGAGGGGCTACCTCGGACTAGTTGCGGGCTGGTCCCATGAGGAGTTAGAGTGCAGTTTTCAGTCTCAAGAGAGAACCAGTTTGCCGTAAAATACCCAAGGGATAACCAGTTTGCCTGCTGTGAGATTCCTGTGCGATGCAGAGCAAAGCAGGGGGAGAGTGAGAGAGAGAGAAGAGGCATGATCAGGAGATTAACTTAAAAGTACGATCCTGGCCAAATAAAAACATTGCTGTAGACATCTAGGTGATGTGCTTGGGCACCCCAGTACGGGACATTTCAGACCATTAAGAAGCACAAAGAAGAATGGAAATTTAACTTTCGAAGACTATTTGTACCCACGAATACCTCTCGTGTAGGATACAGTTTTCTGTCCTAATCAGCGTTTCCCAGAACAGCACAAGGGGAGCAGGCTTGGGCTTTCTGTGTGGATTAATATATTGTATAAAACATAATATTGTTTCCAGAGCATCTTATCTGAAGTAAAACAGATAGTGGGTGTGCTCAGTGGTCAGCGATGAACTAGAAATAGCCACCTAACTGCCTGAAAATAGGTGTGTTTGTCCGGCTATTTGAAAATTGAAGTAAACAGTAGGATAAGAGCCACCAAGATGCAGCTGGCCATCTCTTGGCTGCTGTTTGAGCATCTTTGGGGTCAGAATATTCCACAGAGGAATTGAAGGATTTCCATGTCTTCATAAATTCAGTGCTCTGGCCAGTGTGGGTGACAGGCTAAAACAAATATTTATTTTACATGGTTTCAGCTGTGCACTTCTTGCCACAAGATGATGTGGATGCTGAAGGTTGGCAAGGGTTCAAAAATGCTTGGACAAAGCCATGGGGGAAGAAAAAAGGGGTTGACTGGGCGGGGGGGGGGGGCGGGACACGACTGTTAAAACCAAAGGTATCACCTCTGCCCTTGGAGTGTCCTTAAGTCACAAATTGCTGGGTGCTGGGAGAAAAATTGGTGTCTGTATACCTTGTCTCTGTCAGGTATCTGTTGGCCACCGTCAAAAACCAGGATGCTGGACTGGCTGGGCGTTTGATCTGGCCCAATACCACCATTCTTGCCCCTCTCCAAAGCAACTTTTCTTCAAAGGCTATCCCTAAACACCAGTAAAGAGCATGATCTCTTCAACGTCCTTCCCTGTTCTGCAGTTTGATTAAAATCTTTATTAAAAAAGAAAAAAGTATTAATTTCATGATCATTTGCTCTTTCATTGACTGTGTCCAGTCCTGTAGAGGTGGTAGCATTACCGTAATTGTTTAAAATTATTTACCTTTCCTGAAGGATCCTTTCTTACATGCTGCAGGTTTCCATCTACCTTCTCCCCTTCATCGCCCAAGTTCACCCTGATCTCTTCCCAGACCACAGGGCCTGGTTGGTCAAGGAGTCTGTATGCCAGAGCGCCTGCTTCGAAAACACCATGTTGTAAGTCGTATTTTTCTTCCTCTTCTCCCATGGAACAAGTTTCCAGCTGGAGTGGCTGCACTGTAGCTGGGGTAGCTTACCTGAACACCTCCCGGTGCGTTATTGATGCTGCCCGGGATCGCCCGGCGGTGCCTGCCATGGGCAGGGGCAGCCCTGCCCAGCACGGCCGGGCTCCGGGCAGCAGCAGCAGCCCCCAGGCATTCAGCCCGGCGGCAGCGTGCTCCGCTCCTCCTGCCTCTGCGCCAGCAAGCTGGCAAATAGCCCTCGTAGCTTCAAAAGTATCAGCCACGTGCTTTCTCGCTGCGGTGCTTTACGTTCTTGTGGCTGCCAGGCTGGTTCAAACCATCCTCGCAGAGCTCTGTCGGTCCTTACCGTGGCGGTCAGCAGTGA
Organism: Mycteria americana; assembly: GCF_035582795.1. NCBI lineage: Eukaryota > Metazoa > Chordata > Aves > Ciconiiformes > Ciconiidae > Mycteria > Mycteria americana. Next base: position 20,040,673 of record NC_134373.1, read on the forward strand.
TGCTGCATGCCCTGTTCAGTCGGGTGGTTTAAACACTGAGCGTTTCTTCTACCAGGTGCAGGGTAGGACCGTAAAATTGCATTTTGAAAGAGCAACGTGTGTGGCAAGGTTTTCAGTTTAAAAAATTTTAGCTAAATTTTAACATTTCTCTCCACTCACGAACTGAACTCACAGAGGATGGAGGGAGGGAAATCATTAGAAGTTAGTAATTGTTTAAAACTAATACTCACTTAGTTTAATTTTTACTCCCCCCATACTAATTCCATATGTTTGATTATGCTAATCCACCACTTCCATTAAACCAGGAAACCCACCACAGGCTTTGAAAAAGTAATACTAATAATCAGAGTAGTGGTATTCATCGCAGTATCCCAATGGATTGAAATAGCGGTGTGCTGGTTGGGCTTTGAAAGTTTTAAAGTAAAGCCTGCATTTCAAGGCTGTCTTTGAAGCACTTATTTCTTGGCTTCTACCTACAGGTAGTGCCATTCCCGATCCATGGGAATAGACACATATGGCAGCGTGTTGCATATTGTGAAATAAGTTACATGTGTGTGCTTGCCATCATAAACCGATGATTTGGTAGGTGCCTGCTCATCAGAGCTCATTACGGCTCTGTGCAGTTATAGAATGCCTGTAGCATTTTATTTTCTACATGCAAAATGTATGTGCTCAGCACAGAAAAACTTTATAAACCGTATAGAAAATAAAATCTGTGGCTGTTGCAAGAGCACGTGCGACGTGTAAGTTAACAAAATACATTCACCCGAGCCTCGGAAAGTACGTGGACTGGCAGATCCGGGCTGGCTGAACGGGAACACGGGGGTTTCCCTGCCCTTCATGGCTCCGCCGCTGCTGCGGGCGGGGAAGGTCTTTGGCTTCGGTACTGCTGGGCCCTGCGGGGCAGGAACTCTGCGCAACAGGGGGAATTGAAAAGGCTAAGATTATATATGGGGCTATGTCCAAACACAGATAAATAACACGCCAAAGGCTATTTCGGTGAGGGTAGGGATGGAAGAAGTACCACTCTGTGTTGACGATGTTTTTATCCCCAGCGACCCAGACCCTTCAGCTCAAGCAGAGCCGGGTGCGGGGTGCGCTGGCTGTGCTGCCTGCAGACCCCCTGCCACCACAGCTGCCGGCAGCGATCCCCCACCTCGCCCACGGCAGCACCTCCAGGTCCGGCATTATGGCTAATTTAAGCCTGGACTTGAAAGTGCAGAGTTAAATCCCTGCACTGCTTGTACCTCTTACACCGAGTTCACTTGCTATATGTTGGTGAGCCTAATGATCACGGCAGCATGCAAGGATGAGGACAGGTTTGTGAGGGGGATTTGGGAAACCCGTTTGTGAGGACCTTCACCACCTCACGGCCGCGGACGCACAGAGAAGCTGCCTGCACCCGAAGTACAGCCCGAGGTAAGCACGTGTGGCCCCAAGTTTGGTACCTACTCTGACAACAAAGAAAGAGAGTTACATTGCACAAAGGGGACCATAAAGTTTGATTTATGGTAAACATGTAATAATTTAAAGGTTAATAAAGTCCTCGTTCAGTAATGAGGAAGGCAGTTCCCAGGAACGAGCCAGAGCAGCAGGACGGGCTCGGAGGGAGGAGGACGCCACGGCTCGGCGTGTGAACGCCGCTGCGAGGGCTTAACCGCACTCAGCTGCTGCAGCCTGCCCGAAGCACGGACGGGAAGGAGGTGATGCGGATGCCCTGGCCCAGGGTAGGGACCCACTCCCCTCTCTCCTCCTCTGCTAGGAAGACTCGCCCATGCTGTGCAAGGACAGAACTAGCTCTCACCAGGGGCTCTGATGCTGCTGAAGGGTCACCCCACCAAATTTGTCAGCAGAAGATGCAACATTTGCTCTCCTTTGAAATTTGCACACAAAACCTTTTAGCTGCCAAAGAGTTAAACTTCTCTGAAATCTGAATTGTGTGCGAAGTATCCAAATTTGGTTATAAATCCTGTTTAAGTTTCAAAGCACGGCATTATTGGAGGTAGCAATAGTAACATCAAACAGCCTTGATAAGATCAACAAATTACTAAGTATAATTGTTTGTGCTGGAGTGTGTGCAAGGAGATAAATAGCTCATAAATTAAACACCAGTGCCTGAGGGTGAGTCATTCATGGATTCAGAGCTGTCCTGACACTTGCAAGCAAAAAGTAATTTTCTCTGAGTTCGGTAATTATGCAATTCAAGATCTAAGATCAGCAATCAATGCTAGGTGTGCTTGCAAAGGTGGAAGGGTACTTCAGCTATTGGAGTTTCCCATACATTGATTAACAAGAAAAGTCTGTTGCTTTTCCCTCTAGTGGGAAATA